>NC_041389.1:77845616-77846585 GCF_002162155.2 Triticum dicoccoides | reverse complement strand
GACCCCCCTCACCCCTCCCCTACTCAAATACTCATAAAAGGTATCCCCGCCTGCCGGCGAGCATGGCTCCGGTCTGGCTGGAGTTCGAGTAGAACACCCACAGAACCATTTTTCCCAATTTATGAAAAACAGACGTCAAATTTTTTGCACGTTGACGTGAACTTCCTCTGCATCGTCCGTTCCCCTACACGAATCTCAAGGCAGAGGGGGAAGTCACGCATTTGTTTTATAATGGGCGTGGACGCTCTCCTCAGGGAACCCACGCACACCCATCACATTAGCTAGTGCATCTAGCTGCCACCCGGGAGTCAACATGGGGGTTGAGGCATTATGCAAATACGAGTATTAGTTTTAGATACATGGCAGGTTTGCAATAAAAACCTTTTTTTCTTTTTTCACAGACGGCAGACTATGTAAAAAAATAGTTTTAGATACATGGGCGCTTTTTTCTTGTTTTCAATTCGTCCATGGCAATTTTATTAATTCTTATTTGTACCGTACCATGGCAATTTTTTAACCATTTGTATAACTTTTATTTTCTGTCCATAAATAAGTATTTTAAATGAAAAAAAATTGTGGAGCCTGGGAATCAAACCCAAGACCTCCTGGTGTGAGAACTGGCTGCTGACCAGTCGAGCTAGTAGAGGGCGCTTGATGTGGAGCAGGTCAGGTGGAATATAACCTGTTGGCTCGAGCAGAAATTTTTTTTACTAATGGCGCACCAGGGTGAGGTGTGCCATTAGTGTGGATGTACTTATGGCGCACCGAGGGGTGGTGCGCCATTAGTATTGTGCCTCCATCCATCCATAGTCCTCCCCGGCGGCCCACCTCTCTCCCTCGCCCTCAATCCCCTCTCTCTCCCTCGCCCTCGCCCTCGATCCCCTTCCCCGACGCCGCTGCCCCGCCGCCTCGACGCCGCCCCGACGCCGCCGCCCCGCCGCCTCGACGCCGCCCCGACGCCGCTGCCCC
>NC_041389.1:77837574-77845252 GCF_002162155.2 Triticum dicoccoides | reverse complement strand
CACCCCGACGCCCCGACGCCACCTCGACGCCCCGACGCCGGCGAGCGACCAGGATCAGATTAGGTATACCCGTCTCTGCTCCTCCGCTCCCCCCCTCTCCTCTGTGAATTGTCCATGCGACCTTCGAATTGAACTCAAATCCTTAGAATCAAGTTCGAATGATCGATTATGTTAAATGTATATAGAAATTTGTTATGCTCTTTGGCGGATCTGTTGATCATAGATAAATGCCACTCTACTGTTTTAGTGTTCGTGTCTGCTCTGTCAAAAAAATTGGGGAAAATCCTGCCAATTAAGCTGGCTGATTAGTATATATTTTGTCATTTTTAGTGTTAATATATGTCACTCCATGTGCATGATTTCTTCTCAACAAGTTCCAGAAACTTTGTGAAATACTATAATATACCACTTTTTATTCATGTATTAGGACTCTGTCCAAAGCTCAAAATACGAAAACAAATTGTTGTTTACTTGTGATGTTGATACAACTGTAATGGACTGCGCAATTGGTGATTTTTTCAAAATGTTTTATATTTCCATGGGGATAAATTTATCTTATGCCTTATGTTCATGCGATTCAGTTCATTTGTTTTGAGTTGCGCAGTAGGGCAAAGCCCCACACCCCCTGTTATATTTATTTAAATTAAGATTACAAGGCTACAAGTAGAAAATAAAATGCACATTAGAACTATACATGGAAGCAGGTGCCTTTGTGTTCTGGTAGTCCTTTAGAACTATACATGGAAACATAATCTTCCTTATCAAGACAAACATAACAGAAGCAGGTGCAGGAGCTGTAGTACTCCATTTGGAGACTTTAACTGGATCAGATTAGGTACTCCATTTGCTGTAGTACTCCAGTTAACTGAAACTAGTGACATCACTTGAAGAAACTTAAGTCTGAATAATCAAATTCATCATACACTATTACTTGAATCAAAGATTAGGTATTCCATTACAGTAGCAAGTGTACCAGTATTATTGGAGTAAAAAAATTCAGTTAAATTGTGCAGTAGTGTACTCCTGCTTGCTCTTCTCTGAAGCTTGTGGAATGATATACTTGCACTGATAAACTGAAAGAAATATTGCATTATAACTCTGGCTAAGTATTGAAACATAATACGATTCTGCTTATGTGTTGCATCTTTTGGAACTATATTTATCATTACCATTTCAAGGAATCTGCACTTCATGTGATGTTCGATCTCAACTTCGGCTTGAGAAATAAGCAAAATAACGGTTATCATGGTCCGACTCATGTTGAAGATTGTGCACCCCGGTTGAAAGCAGATTGCCTCAAGCAGGAAATCACTAGCAATTGTGCTTCTGGATGTATTATGTGCCATTGGTCTTTTTTATAAGCAAAAACAATTGTTAGCTTTTAGATGTTGTGGTGGTTCACTTGGTGGTATATTGTTTTGACTTACACTTGTTAGCTTTTTTATAAGCAAAAACATGCCAACGTATTTTCCATGCTGTGATGGAGGCCTTTTTTTGCCTTGTCCACCCGAGAGGCCCTTGAGTTTGCTGGAATGTCGATTAACTTCCGTTCCAGCAAATTCGGGTACTCAATATGTCCTATTTTCAGCAAAGGTCATGATAAAATTTTCCGTGAATTTTAGCATGACTTTGCTAAAAATAGGACATATGGGGTACTTGTGACTAATGCATGGGTCGGGGTACTTGTGACTAATGATGAAAGCTTAGGCTTTTAGGGTGCCTCGGCATTGAAAAACCCTCAATGATAAATGCTTAGCTTTTAGGATGCCTCGGTGTCGACAAACCCTAAACAATAACCAACTTTTTGACCAAACTTTGTTTCTATTTAGAGAGAAACATGGCCCACAACGATGAGGCCGGGGGTTCGGGCGGCAAGGCATTCTGGGAGCTGTCCCAGGAGATGGAGGAACAACCTCACTTGTATGAGGCCGCCGCCTTCCCCACCGATCCTGAGACCACTGATGGTGCCACCGAGGATGACCCCACTGATGCCACCACTGATGGTGCTGCCGAGGATGCCACCACTGATGATGGCGGCGCACGCACAGATGGCAGCCAGCCGAAGAGGCAACGGAAGGACCGGCGCCCGATCGTGCTCCTCACCCTCAAGGAGGAAGTTACTGAAGTGGACTCCAACAGGAATCCAACGGCGCCCGAACGAATAGTCGAGGGGTACTCGCTTCAGCTCGGGTGCATTGTCCGGAGCACCGTCTCGATCAACACCGAGAACCTGAGGCATCCTGACCGAGGGAATTTGCGCCACCTCCTCTTCACGAAGCTGCACGAACGATACAAGTTCCCCGCTGAATTTGCAAACACAAGCCTCAAAGGGAATAAAGTGAACAATGTTACCCTCACGAAGATGAGCAAGGCCCTGTCTACATGGAAAAGCAATGTGAAGAAAATGATCGAGAAAGGTGAGAGTTATCAGAAGATCAAGGAGAAAAATCCTTCGATCACCGAAGATGACTACAAAGACTTCAAGATCAATTGCTCGAGCACCGCAAACTCCCAATCAAGTGAGTGGGGGAAACAAATGCGGGAGCTGAACATAGGGGAACACACACTCGGTCCCGGCGGTTACAGAGTGGCGGAGCCTATATGGTACAAGGAGGAGGCGGACCGTGCCGAGCAAGGCTTACCGCCCCTCTTCGATAAATACGGTGACAAGCAGACCAGGAACTTTGTCAGGGCCCGGTACAAGAAGGACCCGAAAACAAAGGAGCTTACCACGGATCTGAAGACCAGGCAGCTTGAGCTTGTTCTGGTAAGGAGTACACCCCCGCGTAATTAGCTCCATATGGTTGCATTCTAATTAATGAAGCCAAATTTCTAAATGGTTCACATTCCTTCCGCAGGCGACTGAAAGCAGTAGCGCGGGGTCGACTAAGAGCAACCCTTGGGACACCACTCTAAATAGGGCGTTGAATGTAATGAAGAAGAAGGATAAGCTCAGTAAGCCGACGTCAGCTGGTCGTGTGGCCGGCAAAGGCTTGTCGACAAAATGGGGGTCATACTATACCGCTGGTGTGCGGAAGGAGAAAAAGACCAGCTCGGAAAGCCAGGCGCGAGAGGTTCAAGAACTCAAGGCACAGGTGGCGCGGATTCCGGAGATTGTCCAAGAGCAAGTGGAACAACGACTCGGAGCGACGATCACCGCCATTGTGCCTACCTTGATCTCGGGGTTGAGTGCGTGGATTGCGGGCGGCCAACAGGGGCCGCCCCCGATTCCTAGCTTCACGGCCAGCAACTCGCATAATGCGATGGCGGGGCCATTGGTGCCTCCGGCGGAGGCGGCATTGGTGTCTCCGACGCCGGCACGGGAGCTTAATGCACCCGGGTGTACGCCGGCCGGCACCTCTACAGCAAGCGGCCCATCCGTCAACTGCACGCCCGCCGTTGGCGGTGCGTCGACATTAGCCGAGCTCGACGCCATCATCACGGTAACTAATTAAGCCTCTCTCGGCCGAGGACTTCATCTCCTTGCCTTTGACTGGGCATCCCTGACGCCCTACATGTTTTCGCAGGGCGCCGCCGACGTTCCGTGCACTCTCCTCCACTTCGTGAACAATGAGTTGGTCAATGTCGCCAAGGGCAAAATCGTTCAACCGGGCAACCCCTTGTTCCACGGTACCCAGATGCCACCCAACTTGTTTAGGGTTCAACTGGTTCGGGTGCTGCCAGGCTGCAACGACTTGTTACCTCCGATTCGACCCGTCGGTGCCGACGATGATGACGTGATGACCCTCAGCGCCTGCCTGAGCTGGCCCCTGCTTTGGCCGAAGAGCCAGATTCGTTTGGGGGCGGGGGACACCACCCCAAAGACAACACCGCCAGTCGTGCCGACGCCAAGTCGGCCCCATGGCAAGACCGCCGCAACGGTGCCGGACATCCCTATGCCACTAGATCCAAACATGCATATGGCACAGGATCAGAACGACGACGACGAAGACGATGATACATTTGGCAACATCGATCAGTACTTTGCCGATCATGGGTACGATGGCGACTTCATGGGGCCTCCTTCTCAAGAACCAAACCCAACAAAAGACGTGTGCGATCTAGCTGGTACCGCGGAGAAGCCAAGTTGCAACAGGCGCCGTCTGGCGTTCAGCTCTCAGGAGACGCCTCCAGCTGCCGACTTCACCGAGCCTCAGATAGGCGAGGTGCGAAATATTATCAGCCCCAACACACTCAAGAAGGCGGTCTGTGAGCAGAACTCGGTCCCATTATAGGAGAGGAAGAAGGCACGCAAAAGAAAGACTAAGAAGGGTGCGAGCCAGCCGGCACCGAGTACGATCCGTGCTCAGGACGGGCCACCTTCACCGCAGGATATCTCGAGGAGGGTGCATGTGGCGGGTAGGGCGATGCTACCGACAAATATGCTCAATGCTGCAACCGGTGCTATGCGGAGTCTGCATGACAGTGTTCTTTCTTTGGAGAAGCGGCGTCTTAGAGAGAAGGATGTGGCATACCCGGTTTTCGCGGCCAAGGTGCCAGAGGGCAAGGGCTTTGTGGATAACTCCATCGGGCGTACGATCGTCCTGCGTTTTGATGACATCCACGCTATGTTGAACCTTCATCCGCTGCACTACACCTTCGTTCGGCTATTTTCGCTGAGTATGGAGATGTGGATCATTCGCGACAAGACCCCGGACATCGTGATAGTCGACCCCTTCTACATGCGTGCCAAGATCTTGGGCAGCGCTGGGGACCGGCAAGTCGCGAGTTCTTACCTCGAAGGCATCATTCTGGCAAACCAAGATAAGGATAACTTCCTCGTGCCTTACTTTCCCGAGTAAGTCCTCCCCTCAACCGGCCCGTAACATATGAATTCTTACATTTCGATCATTTTTCTTTTAACATTCCGTGTTTTCTGCAGTGACACACGTTGCACGCTCATCCTCCTAAGCCCCAAATATTCCATGGCCACGTATTTCGACCCGGACCGTCAGTCGAACGTATACTACACAAATGTCAAGAAGGTTCTTGATGATGTTCTCCCCGGCTACGCCAAATCTGGAGGCACCTTCACCAAGCATATTCGTAAGTACGGCAAGCATGTGTTCTCCCACAATACGACGTTCTGTTGCGTCAAGCAGCCGCCTGGCGGTCAGAAAAGGGTGCCTACTATGCCATCCATCACATGCGGGCGATCGTACGGGACCATCATCAACTTCTGCTACCGAGTAAACTCAAAGATTGGGCAAAGAGCGTGTCGGCAATCCAGGACGCGGACCTCCGACAAGAATTCTTTCGCATCCAGTCGGAGTTTGCGGAAATCATCCATCAAGATGTCCTTCGTACCTCGGGGCAGTTCTACCTCAACAATCAACCGTCCAACAGTGACATCGACACAATGCTACAAATGCAGGCTGACAACGACCGTTATTTCATGACTCCCACGATAGATGGCGGCGTCATCCACGCTCCGGTCCCTTGAGTCGAGTCGAAAGCAGTGATGCTGTGTCTAGTTCTGAAACATCGATTGGCTCATGTTGTAATTAAACTTTAATGAACTTGTAGTATGTCTCTTTGGTTTCGAGAGTCGTTCAACTTAGATGTAATCGATGCTATTAATGTCTTGCTTTTCTCTTCCGATCGTTCTGTTGCATACTTATATATTGCTTATGTATTGTCTGTGAATTGGTACTAACGTTTCGTTTGGCTAGTGCATAGCGATGCCGACGTATGTCGTGTACAAGGGTAAGGTTCCCGGAGTCTACGATGACTAGGAGGAGTGTCGGAGACAGGTTCACCGATTCAGCGGTAACAGTTACAAAGGGTACACCACTAGGGCCGAGGCCGAATCTAGATACGCCCGCTATCTAGCGGGAGAGGGGAGGGAGCGTTGGAGGAACCGGATGAAGACGAGTTTCATCGTGATAATGCTCATCGTGATGACCGCAGCTCTCTTCTATGTGATGGTAGTTTAGATGATCGATATCGACTTGTAATGTGAAGACAAACTCGCTACTCGCGGTCTCGAGACTTGTAATATAATATTCTATCTTTGTTCGGTCTTTTCAATTCGGAGACTAATATGATGAATTGTATTCGGAGACTAATATGATGAATTGTATTCAAAGACTAATCTTCTATTGTATTCGATGAATCTGTTGTTGATGTGTGCTGTCTATATTTTGTCAAATTATACATTTTGTAACCTGTGCAAAAAACAGAAAATAAAAAATAAAAAAACCTAATATTCATACTAATGGCGCATCACATGACAGTGCGCCATTAGTATGACAAAGCATACTAATGGCGCATCACTGGAGAGTGCGCCATTAGTATGTCGCGGTTACTAATGGCGCATCCCGTTGTAGTGTGCCATTAGTATGCCAAAGCACCTGGGTATACATGGCCCCTGGGAGGCATACTAATGGCGCACCCTGGCCTATACTAATGGCACACCAGTGGTGCGCCATTAGTATACCAGATACTAATGGCGCACCAGTGTTGCACCATTAGTAAAAATTACTAATGGCGTGCTAGTAATGGCGCACCACTGATGCGCCATTAATGGCCAAATTAGGTGCGCCATTAGTAGGGGTTTTTCTAGTAGTGATATATTAAATAAGTAATATATAATATAAAAATCTAAAGTTAAAGACAGAATTCAAACTCATGTGATCGCGTTGCGAGCATCCGATGCTAACCAGTCCAGCACATTTTTGTTGTAGACCATGCTGGAGATATATCTCCATGTCTACTCTTATACTCCATCCGTTCCTAAATATTTGCCTTTTTTAGATTTCAAATGGACTACCATATACGGATGTGTATGTAGACATATTTTAGAGTGTAGATTCACTCATTTTGCTCCGTATGTAGTCACTTGTTGAAATCTCTAAAAAGATAAATAGTATTTAGGAATGGAGGGAGTAGAAAACAGAGTTAGTGATGATGGTGTGCGTGCCATCCTGCAATATAGGCCGTCGGATTTATATCTAATGGATAGGAAGGAAACTATGGCAATTTTGCAAAAATATACCCACACCCCTCTCCACGTTCGCAAATAAGGCCTTCCCTCGTTCATCCTTTTCTCTCACAAGATAAACTACTCATACAAATGCATCTTGATGTTCCGTGCAATGCACGGGCATCTAGCTAGTTTCTTTTAAAGTAGTTACTGCGATAATTGGGTTGAAGTGATATATTTTATGTCTGCCCCGAATGATTTCAGATTCACTAGTAGTAACAAAGAAAAGGTTGCCTTGTTAATTAACAGAAAATAGGGTGAAAACTATCACATGAGGCCGGTAAAAACAAGGCACACTGGGTTCTGCGTCATCGTCACTACAGCTGTGCGCGCGCGAGATGTCTACATATCGAGGGGGCTACTGAGCGAGGCACAGAGACACAATGTTTCAGAGAGAAACCAATTGACAGATTACGATCAGATCGAGTTGTCACCCTTCTGCTGTCATTGTTGGGGTGGGGTGAGGGGGAGAGAAAGACGTATCGAGAGTGTGCGCGGTAGGCACAGAGGCACAACTAGCGAGTGTGTGTGTATGTGTGTGTGTTTGAAAGAGGAGTAGATAGATTACTATCAAGATCGAGGTGCCACCGTACTCCTTCGGTGTCGGGTAGTGTGTGTGTGTGTGTATGTGTGTGTTTGAGAGAGAATCCAGTCGATAGATTAGTATCAAGAGCAGGGTGTCACCCTACTCCT
>NC_041389.1:77835120-77836679 GCF_002162155.2 Triticum dicoccoides | reverse complement strand
AAATCTCAAAACAAAAGGTGCTCTGCTGGATTCCCATTGTATGTATTCATAGGGTTCCGGAACTCGAGTTAACCTTAGGCATATGTGTGAGAGACATAATTATACTGTGAGACATTATTGGGTGTGGGTGGGAAGAATTAAATGGGTGGGCGTGTTCGACAGAGAGAGCGTGTGTGTTTCTGTGTGAGATACTAGTAGGATGGGGTAGAAAGACGAATTCTAACCTTGACGGAGGGAGAGAAATACACGAAGTGCACGTGTGTGATTCCGATGCCCATAGGGAAATGAGATATGTATGCGTGTGAGAGAGATTGCTCAATTCATTCACGTTTCACTATCTAGCGATCGTGGACGTGCATCGCTTGAACATAAATCAATATCTACTTCGTATTGTGGCCAAAGGTACAATATCGATTCAACGCTATAAAGATTGGACCTCACATATCATATTTTTTATATTTAAATAAACCTTTTCAGTTGTGCATGCCAAAGTTACAGTGATGTTTCTTCAAACAACCAATGTAGCTATCATGTACATGCCAAAGTTACAGTGATGTTTCTTCAAACAACCAATGTAGCTATCATGTACATGCACCATTGTTACTCTTGCATTCAAATTCATTACTCTTGGATGATTTAAGGTTCTGTTATGAAGTAATATATGTAATATTCATATATGAATTCAACGGGTACATAATTTATGAAATGGAGGCTATGTAATCATATGAAGTAACACTTTTAAGTAGCAAACTACAATATTCATTTCTTTTTGTGCGTCTCTACACTAATACGTCAATGCATTATGTTTAAAGTAAATAACCTATGGCACTAAATTATCTATTTACACGAGAAATACATAGGCTGAGCGTTTGATCCCTTTTTTTGTGAACGCGCCTCTACACCCGTACGATTGGCCGCGCCCATGTGAACGTCCAAGTTATCGGCGCATCATCCCGAGTTATTGTCTTTTTTTCTGGGGTGGACTTCACACCAGTTATTAACTGCTGACGCGTGCCTCGTGTACACAGTCTCGCATGACCTTCCTTCTAGACCGGTCCAAAATTAGTTGAAACTGGATACAAACGATCCCGCGAGCGGCAAAATCTCCTGCCTCCTTCTAAAATTTCCGCCACCTAGTCTTTAGCATGAGAAATTCCCCTTTTGTCCTTGGTGCACGGAGACCAACAATTACAATACCGCCCTCATCTACATCATAGGTCGGGGCTGCTTTGGGAACTTCCGGTTCCCCCCACTACACGGCACCCTCATTTCCTCTCCCCCTCCCGCAAAAAAGACTAACTCCACAGCACCAGAGCATCTTACATCACGTCATCCGTACATCACCGGCCTTTCTCCCCTCCCCTCTCGAAACCCTAGACTGCTTATCCACCGATGTACCAGAGCCCATTCACTACCAGCGGCGTCCACCTCGCCGGATCTGCTTCTGCGGCTGCATCTACCCCTCCCACCTCCCCTAGAAACAAGTAAACTGCTCATCCACCACTGTACCAGAGCCCATTTAGTGCCGGCCTTGTCCACGGTGTCGGATTTGCTTCGTC
>NC_041389.1:77792306-77834924 GCF_002162155.2 Triticum dicoccoides | reverse complement strand
GACGGCCTCTAATCCTCTTCGCCGACACCTTCCTCAACCCTACCGGAGCCGCTTCGCCGACACCATCACAACCCTACCGGAGTAGCTTCGCCTATACCATTCTCAACCCTACCGGGGCCGCTTTGCCAACTCACAAGTCCGCAGCCTCAGATCCGCTTCCTCGCACCCTCATCCAATCTACCGGAGCAGCTTCTGGCCCGTCCACAGCCGCAGATCCGCATCGTTGACACCATCCTTAACCCAACCACCGGAGCAGCTTCACCTACGGCCTCGTCCACGGCAACCGAGCCGCTTCGCCCACACCGTAGTCCACCCTACTGGAGCCGCTCCACAAACACCCTACTCGACGATTCTAGATCTCCTTACCGGACCGTGACAGCCAGCTCAGCATCATCACCCTTGACGTTTCTAAACTGATTCCCACCGTCTGGCAAGATGCCAAGCACCCGCCACAACCTAGGTACTTATCACCTTTAAACCCGTCCAACATCACCTGCCCGATGTACTTCAAATATACTAACAGGTCGCTGTTACCTGTTATGCAGCTGGCAAAAACTACAAGGACGATGTTTCTTCTGGATCTAACAGCTTGGCCAACCAAGATCCTAGACTGAGGCATTGCTATGATCTTGTAAGTGCGTCTGTCTCTCTTGTATTGTTCTGTGCCTGCCAGCGTGCTTTGCTAGGATTTTTGACCAGTAAGCGCTTTGTGCAGACAATGATTTCTACTACTAGCTGCTAAATTAGATATGTAGATGTCATACATGATACTACCTCGTACCTCCATTCCTAAATATAAGTCTTTCTAGAGATTCCACTATAGGCTACATACGGAGCAAAATGAGTGAATCTACACTCGAAAATGCATCTATATACATCTGTATGTGGTCCATACTGGAAGCTCTACGAAGACATATATTTAGGAACAGAGGCGGTACATTACACAAAATCGTAGGTGGAATGTAGGAATTCGAGTGCACTACATTAGGCTCCCTTAGAGTGCCTACTAGTCCAGCACATAGAATCATGGCTAGTTTATGCTACGCACACAATCATTAATTGGTGGTTTAAATATGCGCAAGGGATATTCAATGTATTATCATGTAGAGATGTTTGAAATTAGCCATGTCAACTTGCAGATAGGGTTACACAATGAAAAAGTACAAGATGTATGTGGCAATTTCATGGAATATCGCAAAAAAAGGAGAGGTAGCGGTGAGCCTATACAGTGTGCTATGGTACGTCACTTCTCCATTGCAATCATCGTGACATGTTATTTGTATGTCAGTTCTATTGGCCAAGTTTCTTAGGAACAATTATTACGAGTTATCCTAAGAAAATAAGCACCTGTGAATATAAGCTCCATGTAATAAGCCAACCAGTTCTTTTCATTGCCTTTTCAGCTTATCTTTGGTATGATCAGTGAAAAGTCTAGATTGCATTATATTTTTTTCATTTTGCTGCCCATATGAAAATTAATTTGACTTGCAAACATTACAAACTGAACCCAGTGCAGTAATTAATATGATAGGAAAACAGACCATCACTATTTGCTCAAAATGCCAATACAAAGATACCATCTACTTGGCACAATCTACTTTGGTCAATATTTTCCATAGAGATCCCATCGCCTAATTTAAACAAAGAACGCATGACCCACATTTAAATGAAGAACAATTATTTATTGAAATTTGATGGTCCAAGTGGTTGGTTATTATCATATAGCAGCACCACCTGAAAGCATCATATAGAAGCAGCAGCAGCTCATAGCAACTCATCATACAGCAGCAGCAACAACAGTAGTGTGCAATTCATCATATACCAGCAGTAGCTCATAGCAATTCATCATATAGCAGCAGCAGGAGCAGCTCATAGCAATTCATCATATAGCAGCAGCAGGAGCAGCTCATAGCAATTCATCATATAGCAGCAGTAGGAGCAGCTCATAGCAATTCATCATATAGCATCAGCAGGAGCAGCTCATAGCAATTCATCATACAACAGCATCAGGAGCAACTTATAGCAACTCATCATATAGCAGCAGCAACTCATAGCAATTCAGCATATAGCAGCAGCAGCTCATAGCAATTCATCATATAGTAGCAGCAGGAGCAGCTCATAGCAATGCATCATATAGCAGCAGTAGAAGCAGCTCATAGCAATTCATCGCATAGTGGATCAGAATGAAAATTTGGCAAAAAAACAGAGAAGATCCTCACCTTGTTGGATGAGCTCATCCTTCAATAGCACCTCAAGGCCACGGCCTAGGAGGAGGGGATGGGGAATAAGGTGCCTTCTACCGCAGTGGCATCAGTCGTAGTTGTGCAGCGCCCGTTGGAGTAGTGCGTTGGACGAACCATAGTGGAGCAGCTGCTAGAGACCATGAGAATGAGGGGCGGTGCGAGAGGGAGGAGCAGCCCGGGAGATTTGCCCCTACCCGCTGGCCATGTAGCCTAGCTGGACAGAGCATCGTCGAGGACCAGGCCAGATGGGACCAGTGGCGACAGCTTGCTGGAGGAACCCTAGTGCTACAGGCAGGGGATCGAGGTAGAGGGAAAGGGGAGAGGAGATGCAAGCGGGCAGGGCAATGAACGCTTGCGTGTTTGTTTTTACTTGAGGGTCAGGTGTGACGCGGGCGTCAGCAGTTGCATTTTGAGTGTAATATAGGCAGACAACAGAGTCATTTCACTATTCCCCTTCCCTTCAATTTTTAGTGAGGTTCTACCCGAAACACCCCCCTCCAAAGCGAAATAAGTTAAGCCCAAGCCCATAACTCAAAAATGACTTCTTTACATCTTTTATGGCTTATTTTGACAATAAGCCCTGAAAAGGCGAAATCGAACAGGCCCTTAACCTGCAATTCAATTGTGCGTGCAATGATGAATCACTCCTGCCTGCTATAGTGTACATTTAGGCATCATCATACATGGCATAACCTAATACATGTGCATTCCATTGTAGAATCTGGAATATGCAATGTTTATGTTAGTTCATACATTGCACATGATGTTTAAATGCCCCTTAAATCTGGTCAGTCAAGTGATGGTCTTTAAGCCTCCTTCTGCTTCTTTTCTTGATATGTAAGATTTGCTCACACATCTGTTCAATTGCTTGTTTGCATCAGCCAGCCATACTAGGACTGTATGCTTTGATTACTTGCTGTTCTTGATCTAACACTCTAACATAGCTTGTCACCGATTTAAACACTAAGGGCTGCTGTAGTGGGGCCTTGTCTAACTCATAGGTGACATAAAGGTTTGGTTGTACACTAAAGTAGGCTCTCCAAGAGTACCTGGAGATCCAGTTCGAAGGTATTCCTAGTTTTTACATAGTGTAGACATAGTAAATGCTCATTTCATTGTGTGCAAGTGCAAGAGATGCGGCATGTTTCATTATGTGGTGGTGTTTTGTTATAATCTCATCCTTTTACACACACTGGAAAGTATGCATATTTATCTTCCAAGGAGACGAGTAACTAGTTTGTGTCACCTTGTAGAGAGGGTGCAATGAAGATAAGATTGAGGATTTCCAAGTACAAGACGTTAGGAAGGAGCCTTGCAAGAGAAGTAGGAGCTGCGCTGAGCCTCTTCAACCAGTTAAGGTAAGTCAATGTATCCAACTCAACAGTTCAATTCCTTGTTTGTTTCAGGCGTAGTTAATTTGCTCTTTTCAATTGCTTTATTTGTCCTCAGTTAATGAGATGCCCGAAGAATGATGCCTGATGTTGGGTACTTGTATAACTATTAGTTGACATAATTAAAGGCCTTACCATTTAATTACTCTGCCGAAGTGTGCCTGAAGCTTTGAAGTCTATTAACCAACTATTATTGCATGAGGCTCACAATCTAGTTTATACTAGGCTAATGATTGCATAGTTTTGCTTGCTGTAGTATGTTTGTATGAATCCCTCTGTTGTTCATTATGCCCCCTAAGACTTTAATTGAGCTACAGAATGGCCAATTGCTTGCTTACTAATACGCAACGTGTTGTCTAAATTTGTAACTTGTCTGTGTTTTGGATTGGGCCCCAACATCATGCTCCTCTGGTGAGCTAAGAGAGATTTCTGTATGCAGGCTACACAGACTACATTTTTTATAATTTTTAAAATATCACTTGCTTATGCTTCATGACATGTAACATTATTGTTAGTCTTGTTTTCCCATGTACAAAATAGTCTGTCTTGCTCGCTTCACTGTTGTAACTATATTTTTGCCCTAGTCATTGATAACCCACAAGTATAGGGGATCACAATAGTTTTTCAAGGGTAGAGTATTCAACCCAAATTTATTGATTAGACACAAGGGGAGCCAAAGAATATTCTCAAGTATTAGCAGCTGAGTTGTCAATTCAACCACACCTGGAAACTTAGTATCTGCAGCAAAGTGTTTAGTAGCAAAGTAATATGATAGTGGTGGTAATAGTAACAAAAGCAAAGACAGCAAAAGTAATGTTTTTGGTATTTTGTAGTGATTGTAACAGTAGCAACGGAAAAGTAAATAAGCGAGAACCAGTATATGGAAAACTCGTAGGCACCGGATTAGTGATGGATAATTATGCCGGATGCGGTTCGTCATGTAACAGTCATAACATAGGGTGACACAGAACTAGCTCCAGTTCATCAATGTAATGTAGGCATGTATTCCGTATATAGTCATACGTGCTTATGGAAAAGAACTTGCATGGCATCTTTTGTCCTACCCTCCCGTGGCAGAGGGGTCCTATTGGAAACTAAGGGATATTAAGGCCTCCTTTTAATAGAGAACCGGAACAAAGCATTAGCACATAGTTAATACATGAACTCCTCAAACTATGGTCATCACCGGGAGTGGTCCCGATTATTGTCACTTCGGGGTTACCGGATCATAACACATAGTAGGTGACTATAGACTTGCAAGATAGGATCAAGAACTCACATATATTCATGAAAACATAATAGATTCAGATCTGAAATCATGGCACTCGGGGCCTAGTGACAAGCATTAAGCATAGCAAAGTCATAGCAACGTCAATCTCAGAACATAGTGGATACTAGGGATCAAACCCTAACAAAACTAACTCGATTACATGATAAATATCATCCAACCCATCACCGTCCAGCAAGCCTATGATGGAATTACTCACGCACGGCGGTGAGCATCATGAAATTGGTGATGGAGGATGGTTGAGGATGACGACGGCGACGAATCCCCCTCTCCGGAGCCCCGAACGGACTCCAGATCAGCCCTCTCGAGAGAGATTAGTGATGAAGCCATGTACCTAGGGTAGGGTCATGGACCTGTCCAAGGTACCCTCCCCAAGGACATCATTAGAAGAAACTGCCTTTCAGTCGACCTGGAAGGATTCCACTCGACGGACTCGAAGACACTCGACCATGAAGACTCACTCGACTACCAGGAGATCTACGGTCATTCTGCACCCAAACGGTCTATTATTAAGTAGTCTTTATGGCCATGATATTACTTTATGTAGGGCGTTAGCTGTAACGCCAAGCCTTTATGTACATTGAACCCTCCGCTACGTGGGCTGGCTGGGGTCCTGACGCATTCTATATAAGCCACCCCCTCCACAGGCAGAAGGGTTCGCACCCTTGTAACTCATACGCATATAATCCAGTCGACCGCCTCCGGGCTCCGAGACGTAGGGCTGTTACTTCCTCCGAGAAGGGCCTGAACTCGTAAACCCCTTGCGTATACAACTACTCCATAGCTAGGATCTTGCCTCTCCATACCTACCCCCCTATTCTACTGTCAATCTTAGTACCACGACAGTTGGCGCCCACTGTGGGGCAGGTGTCTTAGTGACTTATTGGAGAAGTTGCAATTGTTCCGATCGCCTTCACCATGGTTTCTGGCGGAGTTTTGGTTGAGGGCCGCGAGATCCGTCTCGGCGCACTCACGTTCATCACCGACGACTCCGCTTGGCTCCAGGAGGCTCCACTTGACATCGACGCGCTTCCAATCCGCGGGGCGGCACACTTTCGCGCATGTGTTCACGGCGTCCTGCTGCGACAACCGTCCGCCCCGTATCGGTCGACCCCTACATCGTCCTCCCTTCCTGTCTCTCGCCAGCGCAAGTGCTCCGGTCGGTCGACACTTCAGTGGTGGGTGAGACACGCAGTGGCCCGCCAGTCGGCCACCCCCAAGTCGCGGCGATAGAGCCCGACAAATCTCTCTACGACCTGTTCGATCTGTCGACTGGCTCCGTAGAGACTGCATCCGAGTGTGACAGCAGTGATCCAGCGGCGGAGGTCCTGATGGTCAATGGACCGCGTAGTCCTCCCGGCTTCCCCCGCACCGACGGAGGGGACGGCGGAGGCGACCCAGCGCAGGTCCACGAGGAGTATCAACCTAAGCCACTCACTTCGCTGCAAAAGGAAGATCTTCGCCGCCGGAACATGGATGCTCTGCATACTCCTATCGTAGGAGAGACCCCCGAGGCTCGTGCCTTGGAGGACGCGCGTTTGGCCAACTTGGCTGAGCGCACTCGACTGGAGAACCTCCAGCGAGCACTCGACGAGCGCGCGCGGCAGCGAATTCCAGACTCCAGTTGACGTCAACTCTTTCCACCATCGACTCAGGTATATCGAACTCCGATTCAGAATTTAGCGGCTGCAGACCGAATAGCAGAGTCAATTCAGCCCTCCCAGTCAGAGGCTGGCAGAGGCTTGATGCAGATCAGAGATTTGCTCTGGGCAGCGGGAGATCAGAATTTAGCTGTATCGCAGTCGAGAAACCAGATTCAAAGCAGATCCGTCGCTGCGAATACAGTTTAGTCGGCCCATAGCCCAAGATCGCCCCCGCGGCGTGAGGGACGTGGAGGTCGGCGTGATCAGTATGATGACCGATTCGATCGCGATGATCGGCGTCGAGTGCCCACTCCTCCCCCAAGGGGTGGGTCGTACGCCCCTCGACAGCAAGATGACAGAAGCCAGCACAGTGTTGACGCGAGATCCATTATCGTGCAAGGTCTGGTCGACCGGAACAGAGCTCACCGAGAAGGCCATGATAGAGATGTGCCCACCAGCAGCCGAGTTCATGTCTCAGGACCAGAGTGTTTTAGCAGAGCCATCAGAGCCGCAGTGATTCCTCCCAACTTCAGGTTGGCGACTGGAGTTAGTAAGTTCACTGGTGAATCCAAGCCCGACACTTGGCTTGAGGACTACTGAGTGGTTGTTCAGATTGGCGGCGGCAATGATGAGGTGGCCATGAAACACCTACCTCCCATGTTGGAGGGCTCGGCTAGAGCATGGCTGAATTAGTTGGCACCTAGCAGCATTTACACTTGGGAAGATCTTGCCCAAGTGTTTGTCAGGACATTTGAAGGGACTTGCAAGCGACCAGCAGGGTTGACGGAGCTGTAGGTTTGTGTGCAAAAGTCGAATGAGACCCTGAGGGATTACATCCAGAGGTGGATCACATTGCATCACACGGTCTAGAATGTATCTGATCACCAAGCAGTATGTGCCTTCAAAGAAGGCATTAAGAACAGGGAGTTAAGTTTGAAGTTCGGTCGGACCGGAGACATGACTCTGAGTCGAATGATGGAGATTGCCACCAAATATGCCAATGGTGAAGAAGAGGATCGGCTCCGGAGTGGTAAGTACAAGCCGACTGCCCATGAAACCGGAGGAGGGAACTCCAGTCGGAAGCAGAAGCGGAAAGCCGAGCCAGCTGCTCCTGGAGAAGCCTTGGCCGTGACTCAGGGCAAGTTTAAAGGGAAGCCCAAAGGATCTTGGAACCCCAAGAAGGTGAAGGACAAGGAAGGAAACGACGTGATGGATTTGCGATGCCACATCCACACAAAGAAAGATGAAGAGGGCAACTTCATCTACCCGAAACATACCACTCGCCAGTGCCGACTCTTAATCCAGCAGTTTCAGGGGAAACAACCCAAGGATAAGGAGAAGGAGTCGGACAAGGTTGAGGACAAAGAGGACAGTGATGGAGGATACCCCCATGTCAATTCCACCTTGATGATTTTTGCTGATGTTGAGAGCAAAAGTCGATTGAAAGTTATCAACCGTGAGGTGAATATGGTTGCTCCAGCGACACCTAGTTATCTGAAATGGTCTCAGACCGCTATCATGTTCAACCAGTCTGATCATCCGACACACATAGCCACCCCTGGGAGGCAAGCTTTGGTGGTCGACCCGGTCGTTGAAGGCACTCGACTGACTACGGTTCTGATGGATGGCGGCAGCAGGCCGAATATATTGTATGCGGAGACGCTGAAGGGAATGGGCATTCCGATGTCCAGACTCAGTTCCAGCAACATGAGTTTCCATGGAGTCATTCCTGGGAAGAAGGCTGAGTCACTCGGCCAAATTGCTCTTGATGTGGTTTTCGGCGATTCAAAGCATTTCCACAAAGAAAAGTTAACATTTGAAGTTGTAGATTTCCAGAGTGCTTATCACGCTATTTTGGGCAGGCCAGCTTATGCACGATTCATGGCTCGACCATGTTATGTGTATCTCAAATTGAAGATGCCTGGTCCCAAAGGTGTGATCACCATCACTGGCAATCGGAAAAAGGCAGAAGAGTGCTTTCAGAAGGGCTCAAAGATTGTCGATGCTCAGATAACAGTGGTGGAGCTGCAAGAATACCAGAAAAATGCAGATCCGAGTGATTTATTGCGGGCCAAGAAACCCGCCACAGAGTCAGCGTTCCAGTCGTCTGGATAGACGAAGCCCGTTCACATTCACCCGACCGACCCCAGCGCTGCTCTGACTCATATCTCCACAACACTCAACTCTAAATAGGAATAAGCGCTCATCCAGTTCCTCCATGAGAACTGGGACATCTTTGCATGGAAGCCTGCTGACATGCCGGGTGTTCCCAGGGGACTGGCTGAGCATCGTCTACGAGTTAACTCAAAGGTAAAACCTGTCAAAGAACATCTTCGACGGTCCGCCGTCCAGAAGAGAAAGGCCATTGGCAAGGAGGTGGCTCGGCTCCTGGCAGCAGAGTTTATCCGAGAAATTTACCACTCCGAGTGGCTCGCCAATGTCATCATGGTCCCCAAGAAGGACAAGTCACTTCACATGTGCATTGACTTCAAGCATATCGATCGAGCCTGCCCGAAAGATCATTTTCTTCTTCCCCGCATCGACCAAATAGTCGACTCGACTGCGGGATGTGAGTGCCTGTCTTTTTTAGACGCTTATTCCGGTTACCATCAGATCCGTCTGTATGGACCCGACGAGATCAAAACAGCTTTCATCACTCCATTCGGGTGCTTCTGCTATGTCACCATGCCATTCGGCCTCAAGAATGTCGGAGCCACATTCATGAGGATGACTCAGAAGTGTTTACTCACTCAAATCAGTCGGAACGTGGAAGCATACATGGATGATATTGTGGTCAAATCACGGAAGGGTTCCGACCTGTTGACTGACCTCGCTGAAACATTTGCCAATCTCAGGAGGTATGATATCAAGCTTAATCCATCAAAGTGCAGATTCGGACTTCCTGGCGGAAAGTTACTCGGTTTTCTTGTTTCCGAACGAGGAATCGACGCCAACCCAGAAAAAGTTGGCACTATACTCCGAATGAAACGCCCTGTGCGTGTGCTTGATGTCCAAAAGCTTACTGGATGCTTGGCCGCATTAAGTCGATTCATCTCTTGCCTCGGTGAAAAGGCATTGCCTCTTTACCGACTGATGAAGAAGTCAAACAAGTTCGAGTGGACTCCAGAAGCTGATGCAGCGTTTGCAGAGCTAAAAGCTCTGCTCTCCACCCAGCCGGTGCTTGCTGCTCCAATTAGCAAAGAGCCTTTGTTTCTTTACATTGCAGCCACAGGACAAGTCGTCAGTACAGTACTTACGGTTGAGCGGGAAGAAGAAGGGAAAGCCTTGAAAGTTCAGCGCCCAGTATATTATCTTTCCGAAGTGTTGACCCCATCGAAGCAAAGATCCCCTCATTATCAGAAGCTTGTATATGGGATTTACATGACCACGAAGAAGGTTGCTCATTATTTCTTTGATCATTCCATCACAGTCGTCAGCTACGCCCCATTGTCAGAGATTCTGCACAACAGAGATGCAACTGGTCGAGTGGCAAAATGGGCGATTGAACTCCTTCCCCTTGATATCAAGTTTGAGGCAAAGAAAGTCATTAAGTCCCAAGCAGTAGCAGATTTCTTCGCCGAGTGGATTGAATAGCAACTACCGACTCAAGTTCACTCGGAGCACTAGACCATGTTCTTTGACGGTTCTAAGATGTTGAATGGTTCTGGTGCCGGGGTAGTTTTGGTTTCCCCCCGAGGAGATAAGCTCAGATATGTGCTCCAGATCCACTTTCATTCCTCCAACAATGAAGCAGAATATGAAGCACTTTTGTATGGGTTGCGCATGGTCATTTCACTCGGCGTCCGTCGCCTTATGGTTTATGTCAACTCAGATTTGGTGGTCAATCAGGTGATGAAGGAGTGGGACGTTAGAAGGCCAGCCATGACTGGCTACTGCAATGCAGTAAGAAAGCTTGAGAAGAAATTTGAAGGGCTAGAGCTCCATCATATACCCCGACTGAAGAATCAAGCGGCTGATGATTTGGCAAAGATAGGTTCCAAGAGAGAAGCCATTCCCAGTGATGTGTTCTTGGAACATATCCATACTCCATCAGTTCAGGAAGATCCTTTTACCAAAGAAGCTCCGCAACCTAAAAGTGTCACAGATCCGACTGAAGTTGAAGTTCTAGCAGTGGTCAACCTGATCATGGAAGCGTTGGTCATCACTCCCGATTGGACAGTGTCGTACATCGCGTATATCTTAAGGAAAGAGCTCCCAGAGGATGAAGAAGAGGCTCAACAGATCATCCGCCGATCCAAAGCCTTTACCGTAATAAAGGGACAGTTGTACAGAGAAAGCACGACTGGAGTCGGTCAGAAGTGTATAACGCCAGAAGAAGGTCGGATAATCCTTGACGATATCCACTCGAGGACCTGTGGCCATCATGTGTCCTCTCGAACCATTGTGTCTAAAGCATACCGAGCGGGATTTTACTGGCCAAGAGCAAATGAAATGGCAAAGGAGATAGTCGACAAGTGTGAAGGATGTCAATTTTACTCCAACACAAGCCCGCCTCAGCCTTGAAGACCATCCCACTCGTCTGGCCTTTCGCTGTATGGGGATTGGATATGGTCGGACCATTGAGAACAGGCAGAAGCGGCTTCACCGATGTGCTGGTGGCAGTCGACAAGTTCACTAAGTGGATTGAAGCTAAACCCATCAAGAATCTTGATGTCGGCACTGCTGTCAGCTTCATCAAGGAGTTGATATTCATATATGGAGTTCCACATAGCATCATCACTGATAATGGGTCGAACTTCAATTCCGAGGAATTCAGAGCCTTTTGCACATCTCAGGGCACACGAGTCGACTATGCTTCAGTCGCTCACCCCCAGTCGAATGGCAGGCAGAACGAGAAAATGGTTTAATTCTCAAAGGGCCGAAACCCCGACT
Organism: Triticum dicoccoides; assembly: GCF_002162155.2. Lineage (NCBI taxonomy): Eukaryota > Viridiplantae > Streptophyta > Magnoliopsida > Poales > Poaceae > Triticum > Triticum dicoccoides. The sequence continues at coordinate 77,823,466 of NC_041389.1, read as the reverse complement.
GATGCGCAATCTCAAGCACGCGGCGGGTGCATGGGTCGACGAACTTTCGTTAGTACTTTGGGGATTAAGGACCACACCTAATCGGTCGACTGGGAGAACTCCGTTCTTCTTGGTCTACGGAGCTGAAGCAGTCTTGCCGAGTGACCTGCTTCACAACGCACCTCGAGTCGAACTCTACACTGAAGATGAAGCAGAGCAAGCCCGACAGGACGCAGTCGAACTTCTAGAAGAAGAAAGAGAGATGGCCATGATCCGATCGACCATTTATCAGCAGGACTTGCGTCGCTTCCATGCCAAAAACATGAAGAGTCGAGCCTTCCAAGAAGGAGATTTGGTTCTCCGAGTGGATCAGCAGAAGCCACACAAGCTTGCTCCTACTTGGGAAGGTCCCTTCAACGTCACCAAAGTTCTTCACAATGGGGCGTACCGCCTTTACAATGTCGAGCACCAGATTGACGAGCCCCGAGCTTGGAATGCGGAGCTGCTCTGCCCCTTTTATACTTAAGTATTCACTCGGATGAGATGTAATAAAAGTACTTCTGTAGTTTACTTATCCAAGACAAGAGTTTTATAATTTTCCTAGTGATTGTTGTTACTTTTGTTCTCAAGAGCAGTCCCCCAGTGGGTGGCTTAGCTGCGAATCCGTTTCGCCTAAGTTTGTAAAAAAATCCTTGCCGAGTGGCGAGCCGGCCTCCCACTCGGGGGGCTTAGCTGCGAATCCGTTTCACCTAAGTACTTTCAAATCCTACCGAGTGGTGAGCCAGCCTCCCACTCGGGGGCTTAGCTGCGAATCCGTTTCGCCTAAGTACTTTCAAATCCTACCGAGTGGTGAGCCAGCCTCCCGCTCGGGGGCTTAGCTGCAGTCCAAGTACTCGCCTAAGTTTAACAAAATCCTGCCGAGTGGTGAGCCAGCCTCACACTCGGGGGCTTAGCTGCAGCCTAAGTTTAACAAAATCCTGGCGAGTGGTGAGCCAGCCTCCCACTCGGGGGGGCTTAGCTGCAGCCCAGTGCTCGCCTAAGTACAAAGACAATGTGTGCTCCGCAAGGAGGACGAGGTGCAGGTCGACTGCTACCTTATCCTTCCGAGCCACGCCACAAATACAATGTGCGCTCCGCAAGGAGGACGAGGTGCAACTTGACTGCTACCTTCTCCTTCCGAGCTATGCCACAAATACAATGTGTGCTCCGCAAGGAGGACGAGGTGCAGGTCGACTGCTACCTTCTCCTTCCGAGCTACGCCACAAATACAACGTGCGCTCTACAAGGAGGATGAGGTGCAGGTCGGCTGCAACCTTCTCCTCTGGAAGTACGTCACAAAATATCCTACCGAGTGGAGAGCAAACCTCCCACTCGGGGGCTTAGCTGCAGCTCAGTGCTCGCCTAAGTTTTACAAAATCCTGCCGAGTGGAGAGCAAACCTCCCACTTGGGGGCTTAGCTGCAGCCCAGTGCTCGCCTAAGTTTTACAAAATCCTACCGAGTGGAGAGCAAACCTCCCACTCGGGGGCTTAGCTGCAGCCCAGTGCTCGCCTAAGTTTTTGAAAATCCTACCGAGTGGAGAGCAAACTTTTCACTCGGGGGCTTAGCTGCAGCCCAGCGCTCGCCTAAGTTTTTGAAAATCCTACCAAGTGGAGAGCAAACTTTCCACTCGGGGGCTTAGCTGCAGCCCAGTGCCAGCCTAAGTATGAGATTCATTCCGCTCTGCAAAGATGACGAGGTACAAGTCGATTGCTACCTTCCCCTTCAGAGCTCCGCCACAAATACAATGTGCACTCCATCCCGATCCGCAAGGAAGAAAGTCAACTGCAATTTGTGCTTCATTCCTACCTGCAAGAGTGCATCACAAGCACTAGCATATATTCCGAGCGAAGAACAATGTTCGTTCGAAGACAAAGGCAAACATATTCAATGGCAAACCCAAGTTCAGATAGCATCCTACGGATCCAGAAGTGCTCAGGCACCAAGCCTATTAAAGTTTACCGGTTACAAAAACCACTCGGCATTCCGAGGCAAATTTAAGACATCAAGCATAGAAGTTTTTTACTCCTCCTATGGAGGACTGGAAGGCGCGACAAACTCATCCAGGTCGATTCCATCTACAATCCGAGTGGCAGCAGCAATGAAGGTCTCCATGAAGGATCGGAAGTCATGCTTCTTGGTATTGGCCACCTTGAGAGACGCCAGCTTGTCCTCTCGCGCGTCCTTCCAGTGAACGCGGACCAGAGACAGAGCAACATCAGCACCACACCTAGCAGAAGACTTCTTCCATTCTTGCACTCGGTTTGGAACTTCGTTCAGTCGAGTCATCAGAGACTTGAGGTCGTTCTGAAGTGCTTCCCCTGGCCAGAGTGCTGTGTCGATGGGCGACATTGCAACCTTCAGTCTAGCAAGATAGTCGACCACAGCAGCAACACGAGACTCCAATCGGAGCACGTTCATGGCGGCTTCATCCTTCATAGGAGAGTTGATGGGATCCAGGCTTGTCTCCAGTCGACCAGTCTCTTCCTCAAAGTTCTGGCAGAACTCTGTAGACACAACCCAAAGATAAGCCAGCAGTTTTGTGGTAAGTCCATAATTACAAGCCTGTCGGATACAAGGGATTACCTTCAAGCATGAGGAATAGCTTCTTGGCGAGTCCTCCCAGATAAACCTCTAGATCATTCTTCTTTCCTGCCAGTTCGCTAGCCTTGTCGCTCAGGGCTATCTTGTCATTCTTCAGTCGACTGACCTCCTTGTTGGCCGCGTCGAGAGCAGCTTTCAGATTGGTATTTTCCTCTTCAAGTTTGCTGATTGAAGCCAGCTTTTCTTCTGCGAGTTTCATCTTCTCCGAAGCTGCTTTCTGCGCCTCGGCGAGGTCAAGGTCCTTCTTCTTCAGAGCATCCCTCAGTTTATCTGCAAAATCACAGTGAGACCAGACTTAGGAGTGGACAAGAAATAAGGGCAGTTGTCAAGGTTGTCACCAAACATACCTTTTGCCTCCTCCTTCGCCTTCGTGAAGTTCTCCTGGACAAGCTTCAGATCAAGTTCAAGCTGGATGTGCTTGTTCTCCAACTCAGTATAACGAGCCACAAGCTCGCAAGATTTCTGCCAAAGATCAATCGACACACGTCAAAGATAGGTCACTTCCGAGTGACTAAGAGAACAATCGTAGTATTTCTAAGACTATAGCCGAATCAAAATATTCAACCGTAGTCTCGGGGACTATACCCAGTGGGTGCACTCAGCGTGCCCCCACTAGTTCTATCAGCTTGGGTCGATCAGTCGACCAAAAGATACAAAAAGGCTAACTACCAGCAGTTAACCTCAAAAAAACAAAGTTCTTAAGACCATAATCGACTGCCAGCAGTCGACCACGGTCTCGAGGACTACACCCAGTGGGTGCACTCAGCGTGCCCCCACTGGTTCCATGATTCCATTCGACCAGATCGAGTGGAGAAAGTAAAGAGAAAAAGTTCAAGATATAAAGACTATGGTCGACTACCAGCACTCAACCATAGTCTCGGGGACTACACCCAGTGGGTGCACTCAGCGTGCCCCCACCAATCTAGATATTCAATCGACACACCCAGTGGGTGTACAGATACTAAGATCTTTAGAAAGAAAAGTTTTCAGGTGTCATATCCTAACAGAACAGGCGGTGATCAACGAACCTGGACATTGCTCTGAAGGGCTGAACTTGCATCATAAGCTGCTTGGCTGGCGTCTCGGATCGCCTTCACCTGCTCCATCATGACCCCCGCCTGGCCTATAGCTTCTTTAGCAACGCCTGCTTGGTCCTCCAGGACATGGTGGGTGGAGAAAAGGGAAGGCGGATCAGCACTCGATGACAAAGGGCGAGCACTCGTCAGCGGCACAGCAAAGGATATAGTAGCCCGAGTGACGTTGCCCCTTCCGGATCTAGCGCCTCAGGTGCTGATACAACCTGAGCAGTCTTGCCAGCTGACGTCTTCCTGTTCCTCCTCTGCCTCAGTGGCTCCTCATCATCATCATCAGGGAGATCAATGATGATATTAGGTGGAGCTACAGAAAAGATTCAAAGTTAAAAATGAAGATCCTGTCGACCGAAAGCAAAACTAGAGAGATCGTACCAGGGTTGGAAGTGACAGCATCCTCCATTTCTAGATCGTCATGTTTGATTGAAGTCTCAGAAGTAGCAGCACTTCAATTTCAAAAATCAGTCGGTCAGCGAACGAGTCGACCAAGAGTGTATCCGTGTTAAACAACAAAACACAAGTTAAGCCATTACCCGGAAATAGTAGGAATCACGATCCTCATCTTTGGCAGGGCCTTCGTCGGTTTTGATGACGCCGCTCGGGGTTGCTTCCGCACTTTCTTAGTCGGCGCCGGAGAGGTCGTCCGAGGACGCTTGGTCGACTACACAACAGGCACGACCCCCTTTCCACTCTCGACTGCAGGGCCATGGACGAGCTTGGATCGTCTTTCAGTACGGGGAGGCTGGACTTCCTCCTCCTCTTCCTCCTCCTCTTCCTCTTCAGAGCCAGCATCTTCTTCACCCTCCTCGCCATCCGATTCCCACTCCTCCTGACTTTCGCCTCCGCTCCCTTCCTCCTCTTCGGTCTATTCTTGCGCCCCGTTGGGCATCAAATACATTTCAGTAGTGATCTGGAAGACAACAAAACAAGACAAAAGTTAGTCGACCGAATTGCAGCAAAACAGAATGAATGAAACAGGATCACAGTCGGAGATAAGTGGTCAGACCTCATCTGGTTCGTAAGACTGGTCGAGTGGTGGGATCCTCCTAGCTCCACGGGGATTATCTTTGTTCCCTGTGATGGCAGTCATCCACCTCTCCAGTGGCGTCGTCGACCTCCTCTGGGTGGACCCGAGTGGTGTCTTCGGTACCAGAGTACAACCACATCGGGTGGCCTTGGTATTGCAGTGGCTGAATGCGCCATCGAAGGAAAACCTCCAGAAGATCCATGCCAGTCACCCCGTCACGGATGAGCTGAACTACGCGCTCTACCAACATCTTAACCTGAGCCTTCTCCTCCGGGACCACCTTCAGAGAGGACGGCTTGTTCACTCGGTCCATGGAGAAAGGAGGGAGTCCAGTCGACTGCCCTGGCGTCGGCTGGTCTTGGCAGTAGAACCAGGTCGACTGCCACCCTCGAACTGACTCGGGAAGGGTCATGACTGGAAAGGCACTTTTACTCCTCATCTGAACCCCAAGACCCCCGCACATCTGGATTACTTGGGTTTTCTCGTCATTCGGACTAGCCTTTTTCACTGTCTGAGAGCGACAGGTGAACATGTGTTTGAAAAGGCCCCAGTGCGGCCGACAACCCAAGAAGTTCTCACACAAGGACACGAAAGCGGCGAGATAGACAATGGAGTTGGGCATGAAGTGGTGGAGTTGTGCCCCAAAGAAGTTCAGAAATCCCCGAAAGAAAGGACTCAGCGGTAGAGAAAACCCGCGGTCAACGTGGGTGGCTAAGAGGACGCACTCACCCTCCTGAGGCTGCGGCTGCCACTCCTACCCCAGAAGCCTCGCTGACCCATGGGGGATCAGTCCTTCGTTGGCGAGGTCGTCGAGGTCCTTCTGGCTGATGGTCGAGCAGATCCAATCTCCCTGGATCCAGCCTTGTGGCAGGCTGGCCCCCGACGAGGATCCAGCCCAACTACTCGCCCTCCCCTTCGCATTCGCCGTCGCCTTCTTCACCCGCTCCAAAGCCGCCATCTTCTCCTTCACCATCATCGCCGGCGAAGCAGGCATAGAGCAGCAGCGCTGAGCAGGTGGCGAGCGCAGCAGATGAATCTGAGGAAGAGGGAGGGGAAAATGAGGGCGCATTGTTCAAAAAAACCCCGTCCGGCACCTTATATGAAGTCGCTTCCGAGTGGCTGACTGGTAGGCCCCGGCGATCCTGTCAAATCCCGCAACAGTTGCGCGCGCGATATGTGGCTAAAAAGGTGGCACGGAGATCGAGGCGTCTTTGCCTTATCGCATCCGAGTACCGCAGCCTCCTCCGCTTCGCGCGCTTGCCGTAATTCGGATCCCGTTAAATCCGCGAACAGCAGAGCAACTTGTCAGACGGCAGATTTCCTCCGATCCGTCGCTCGGAAATCTCCAAGTTCATAAAGTTCACTCGACAGATGTAAAGAATGGATCAAGGCGACTGAAAGAGAAGTTGACACCATCACTAAAAAGTCATAGGTCCAGAGTAAGACACACTCGCAGCACGAAAAACAGGTCGGAAGAATTCTCAACTCCTTCCTCACTCAAACCTCGATTCATTCGAGGGCTAATGATGAAGCCATGTACCTAGGGTAGGGTCATGGACCTGTCCAAGGTACCCTCCCCAAGGACATCTTTAGAAGAAACTACCTTTCAGTCGACCTGGAAGGATTCCACTCGACAGACTCGAAGACACTCGACCATGAAGACTCACTCGACTACCAGGAGATCTAGGGTCATTCTGCACCCAAACGGTCTGTTATTAAGTAGTCTTTATGGCCATGATAGTACTTTATGTAGGGCGTTACCAGTAATGCCAAGCCTTTATGTACATTGAACCCTCCGCTGCGTGGGCTGGCTGGGGTCCTGGCGCACTCTATATAAGCCACCCCCCTCCACAGGCAGAAGGGTTCGCACCCTTGTAACTCATACGCATATAATCCAGTCGACCGCCTCCGGGCTCCGAGACGTAGGGTTGTTACTTCCTCCGAGAAGGGCCTGAACTCGTAAACCCCTTGCGTATACAACTACTCCATAGCTAGGATCTTGACTCTCCATACCTACCCCCGTATTCTACAGTCGGTCTTAGTACCACGACAATTAGGGCTTGGCGGCGGCTCCGTGTCATAAAACGCGATGATTTCTTCTCTCTGATTTTTTTCGCCCCGAAAGCCAATATATGGAGTTGGAGTTGGCGTCGGAGGGTCTCCAGGGGGCCCACGAGGTAGGGGGGCGCGCCCAGGAGGGGGGCGCCCCCCACCCTCGTGAACTGGGTGTGGGACCCCTGGTCTTCATCTTTGGCGAGGATTTTTTATTATTTATTCTAAGATATTCCGTGGAGTTTCAGGTCATTCCGAGAACTTTTATTTTCTGCACGAAAAACAACATCATGGCAATTCTGCTGAAAACAGCATCAGTCCGGGTTAGTTCCATTCAAATCATACAAGTTAGAGTCCAAAACAAGTGCAAAAGTGTTTGGAAAAGTAGATACGACGGAGACATATCAACTCCCTCCAGCTTAAACCCTTGCTTGTCCTCAAGCAATTCAGTTGACAAACTGAGAAGAGAAAAAGAAAAACTTTTACAAACTCTGTTTGCTCTTGTTGTTGTAACATGAAAAGCCAGCATTCAAGTTTCAGCAAATATTATGAACTAACCATGCTAACAATAACACATAGGTCTCACAATTACTCATATCAATAGCATAATCAGCTAGCGAGCCATAATAATAAAACTCGGATGATAACACTTTCTCAAAATAATCATAACATGATATAACAAAAATGTATCTCGCTAGCCCTTTCTGAGACCGCAAAACATAAATGCAGAGCACCTTTAAGGATCAAGGACTGACTAAACATTGTAATTCATGGCAAAAGAGATCCAGTCAAGCCATACCCAATATAAACCAATAATAATGAATGCAAACGACAGTGTGCTCTCCAGCGGGTGCTTTTAATAAGAAGGGTGATGACTCAACATAAAAGTAAATAGATAGGCCCTTCGCAGAGGGAAGCATGGATTTGTAGAGGTGCCAGAGCTCGATTTTAAAATAGAGATTGAATAACATTTTGAGCGGCATACTTTTGTTGTCAACGCTACAACTATGAGATAGTTGTATCTTCCATACTACATGCATTATAGGCACTTCCCAAACAGAATGATAAAGGTTTATACTCCCCCAACCACCAACAAGCATCAATCCATGGCTTGCTCGAAACAACGAGTGCCTCCAACATACAACAGCCCTGGGGGAGTTTTGTTTGATTATTTTGATTTGCTTTGATCTTTTTGGATCATGGGACTGGGCATCCCGGTTACCGGCCCTTTCTCGTGAATGAGGAGCGGATCCACTCCTCTTGAGAATAACCCACCTAGCATGGAAGATATAGGCAGCCCTAGTTGAAACATGAGCTGCTCGAGCATACAAAACAGGATGTTTATTTGAAGGTTTAGAGTTTGGCACATACAAATTTACTTGGAACGGCAGGTAAATACTGCATATATGTAGGTATAGTGGACTCATATGGAACAACTTTGGGGTTTAAGGAGTTTGGATGCACAAGCAGTATTCCCGCTTAGTATAGGTGAAGGCTAGCAAAAGACTGGGAAGCGACCAACTGAGAGAGCGACAACAGTCGTAAACATGCATTAAAATTAATTTACACCGAATACAAGCATGAGTAGGATATAATCTACCATGAACATAAATATCATGAAGGCTATGTTGATTTGATTCAACTACATGCGTGAACATGTGCCAAGTCTAGTCACTCAATTCATTTAAAGGAGGATACCATCCCATCATACCACATCATAATCATTCTAATAGCATGTTGGCACGCAAGGTAAACCATTATAACTCATAGCTAATCAAGCATGGCACAAGCAACTATAATCTCTAAATGTCATTGCAAATATGTTTACCTCATAATAGCCGACTCAGGAACGATGAATCATCATATTTACAAAAAGAAAAGAGGTCAATTTCATACCAGCTTTTCTCATCCCAATAAGTCCATCATATATCATCATTATTGCCTTTCACTTGCACGACCGAATGATGTGTATAATAATAAGAGTGCACGTGCATTGGACTAAGCTGGAATCTGCGAGTATTCAGTAAACAGGAGAAGACAAGGCAATATGTGCTCTTTGGTTAAATCAACGATGATGCATATAAGAGCCACTTCAACAATTTAATCATGGTCTTCTCCTACTGACCCCCAAAGAAAAGAAAAGAAATAAAAACTATTTACACGGAAAAGCTCCCAACAAGCAAAAGAAGAACGGGAAATATTTTTGGGTTTTCTTTTTAATTACTACAGCAAAGAAATAAACTACTAATAACAAAAAAAATTGTTTTTTCTTAAGGTTTATTAAACACACAAGAAGAAAGCAGAAAAAGAAATTTAAACTAGCATGGATATTACAGTGAAAGAGTATGAGCACCGACATCTAGCAATGAGTGTGTGTGAACATGAATGTAATGTCGGTGGGAAATACGTACTCCCCCGAGCTTAGGCTTTTGGCCTAAGTTGGTCTATTGCCAGGGATAGCCTGGCAGATACCCGTAGGTGAAGCTGGGATCGTACTGTGATGTAGCGGCTATCGCCGCCTGAGCTGTAGCATGGCGTCGAGCAGCCTCCGCTCTCCTTTCGTACTCATCTGCCTCCTCTCTAGTAATAATGTATCTTCCTTTTGTCTGAGAATCAAAGAAGGCAGGAGCAGGAAGAGTAATACGGACAACATGTTGTTTGTTAAAGATTAATCGATACTGGAGAGGTAGTTCAGTCGTCTCAACAAACTGGTGGGAGACCATAGAATCAAAATCTAAATAAGTAGGGGGTAACTCCATATCACCCTCACGAATGTCTACCTCAAGAAAATTAGCTAAACGGGTTGCATAAATTCCTCCAAAGAAATCTCCATTATGTCTATTATGATGCAACCTACGAGCTACCATGGCTCCCATATGATAAGATTGGTCTCCTAACATAGCACTTCTGAGAATGCTGAGATCAGGGGCACACATGTGACATGCTTCATCCTTAGCATTTATGCATCTACCTATGAAGAGAGCAAAATAATGTATAGCAGGAAACTGAACGCTCCCTATAGTGGCTTGTGTTATATCTCTAGATTCCCCCACAGTTATTCTAGCAAGAAAGTCTCTATATTCAGATTTAGGGGGATCCCTGACACTACCCCAAGATGAAAGTTTGCAAGCAAAAGTGAAATCCTCTAAGTCCATGGTATAAGATTTATCATAAAGGTCAAACATGACTGAAGGAGAATTACGCGAAGATGAAAACTCAAACCTCCTCACAAATGAACTTATGAGATCATGATACTGGGGGCATTTGTCAGCTTCAAAGTCCTCAAGACCGGTGTTACACAAATATGCGCTAAATTCTTATTTGATTCCCGCTTGATTCATAAAATTTTATGAAGGCCATTCACAGCGCCTCACAGGAGCGTCTCTTGGTGGTTCCTCGTCAGCATCACGCATTGCAAGCCTGGGACCTTGCTTCTTTGAAGAACCACCTTGGAACATCTTCCTAAACATATTGTTTTCTCTGATAAATTTCTGAAATTTTTAGTAACTTCAAATAAAAGTGAACCAACTTCAATAAAATTGATAGCAACAACTCCCACAAGTGCCTAGAGCCTATATCAAGCATTAGAACTACTTGGAACCATATAAATTTGGCATGCAAGCTCAAGAACATGGTCACCTATGGAGCACAAATTTGCAATGAATAAAGCACTAAAACAAAGACTATGGACCAATCGAGGAGTCACATACCAAGGAACAATCTCCCCAAGCAGTTTTGCGAGAGGTGCTTTGAGCAAGGAGATCGAAAATCACAGCAACTGGGGCTGGAACTCGTGCTTGAGTTGGTTTTTCGTGTTTGTGTGAGGCAGAGGAAGAAGATGGGTGCAGGGATAAGTGGAGGAGGGCCACTGTGGGCCCACGAGGCAGGAGGCGCGCCCTCCACCCTCGTGGCCAGGTGGCAGCTCCCCCCGCGGTAATTTTTGCACGTCAAATATTCCCGAAAAAATCATATTAAATTGGCATGGCATTCTAAGGACTTTTATTTTTGGGATATTTTTATATTGCACGGATAAGTCAGGGAACAGACAGAAAAAATACTATTTTACTTTATTTCTACTAAATAACAGAAAATATAAAGAGGGTACAGAAGGTTGTGCTTCTAGTTTCATCCATCTCGTGATCATCAAAATGAACCCACTAACAAGGTTGATCAAGTCTTGTTAACAAACTCATTCCGAATAACACGGAACCGGAGAAATTTTGAATAACACTAAGTTACCTCAATGGGGATATGAAAATCCCCAACAATAAGAATATCATACTTTTTCTTGATAGTAGGGAGAGGAAATTCAAAACCTCCAAATATAATCGATGGAAGTTTTCCAATAGAGTTGATACTATAAACTTGAGGTTGTTTCCTCGCAAAGTGTACCGTGTGCTCATTACCATTAACATGAAAAGTGACATTGCCTTTGTTGCAATCAATAACAGCCCCTGCAGTATTAAGGAAAGGTCTTCCAAGAATAATAGACATACTATCATCCTCGGGAATATCAAGAATAACAAAGTCCGTTAAAATAGTAACGTTCACGACTACAACAGGCAGATCCTCACAAATACCGACAGGTATAGCAATTGATTTATCAGCCATTTGCAAAGATATTTCAGTAGGTGTCAACTTATTCAAGTCAAGTCTACGATATAAAGAGAGAGGCATAACACTAACACCGGCTCCAAGATCACATAAAGCAATTTTAACATAATTTCTCTTAATGGAGCATGCTATAGTAGGTACCCCTGGATCTCCAAGTTTCTTTGGTATTCCACCCTTAAAAGTATAATTAGCAAGCATGGTGGAAATTTCAGCTTCCGGTATCTTTCTTTTATTAGTAATGATATCCTTCATATACTTAGCATAAGGATTTGTTTTGAGCACATTAGTTAATCGCATATGCAAAAAGATGGGTCTAATCATTTCAGCAAAGTGCTCAAAATCCTCATCATCCTTTTTCTTGGATGGTTTCGGAGGAAAAGGCATGGGTTTCTGAACCCATGGTTCCCTTTCTTTACCATGTTTCCTAGCAATGAAGTCTCTTTTATCATAACATTGATTCCTTGATTGTGGGTTATCAAGATCAACAGCAGGTTCAACTTCTACATCATTATCATTACTAGGTTGAGCATCATCATGAACATCATCATTAATATTTTCACTAGGTTCATATTCATTACCAGATTGTGTTTCAGCATCAGACATAGAGATATCATTTGGATTCTCAGGTGGTTCAGCAATAGGTTCACTAGAAGTTTGCAAAGTCCTATCATTTTTCTTTTTCTTCCTTTTAGAAGAACTAGGTACATCAATATTATTTCTGTGAGAATCTTGCTCAATTCTCTTAGGATGGCCTTCAGGATACAAAGGTTCCTGAGTCATTCTACCAGTTCTAGTAGCCACTCTAACGGCATAATCATTTTTCTTACTGTTCATTTCATCAAGCACTTCTTTTTGAGATTTAAGTACTTGTTCTATTTGAGTGGTAACCATAGAAGCATGTTTGCTAACAAGTTTAAGTTCACCTCTAATATTAGCCATATAATCACCCAAGAGTTTAATCACAAAGGTATTCTGTTTTAATTGTCTACCAAAATAAGCATTAAAGTCATCTTGCTTAAACATAAAGTCATCAAACTCATCCAAGCACTGACTAGCAATTTTAGTAGGAGGGACTTCAGCTTTATCATATCTATACAGACAATTTACCTTTACTACCTGTGTCGGGATATCGGGATCAGGAGGTTCTTCAGTGAATAAGGAATTAAGATCATATACTTCTTCAACAGGTGGTAAATTAAGACCGTGTATTTCTTCAATAGGAGGTAAATTCTTAACATCTTTAGCTTTAATACATTTTTATTTCATAGATTTCTTTGCCTCTTGCATATCTTTGGGACTGAGAAATAGAACACCTCTCTTTTTCGGAGTTGGTTTAGGAATAGTCTCAGTAATTGGCTCTGGAGCTGGCTCAGGAGCTGGCTCGGGAGGTGCCCAATTATTTTCATTTGTCAACATATTATTCAATAGAATTTCAGCTTCATCCGGTGTTCTTTCCCTGAAAAGAGAACCAGCACAACTATCCAGGTAATCTCTGGAAGCATCAGTTAGTCCATTATAAAAGATATCAAGTATTTCAGGTTTCTTAAGAGGATGATCAGGCAAAGCATTAAGTAACTTGAGAAGCCTCCCCCAAGCTTGTGGGAGACTCTCTTCTTCAATTTGCATGAAGTTGTATATTTCCCTCAAGGCAGCTTGTTTCTTATGCGCAGGGAAATATTTAACAGAGAAGTAATAAATCATATCCTGGGGACTACGCACACAACCAGGATCAAGAGAATTAAACCATATCTTAGCATCACCCTTTAATGAGAACGGAAATATTTTGAGTAAATAAAGGTAGCGCGATCTCTCATCATTAGTAAACAGGGCGGCTATATCATTTAACTTAGTAAGATGTGCCACAACAGTTTCAGATTCATAGCCAAAGAAAGGATCAGATTCAACCAAAGTAATTATATCTGGATCAACAGAAAATTCATAATAATCCTTATCGGGAACACAGATAGGTGAAGTAGCAAAAGCAGGGTCGGGTCTCATTCTATCTCTAAGGGATTCTTTACTCCATTTAACTAGCAGCCTCTTAAGTTCGTATCTATACTGGCAAGCAAAAATAGCTGCAGAAGATTCTACATCAAAAAGATAACCCTCAGGAATAGCAGGCATATTCTCATCATCACTCTCATCATAGTATTTAGATTCAATAATTTCTTTCTCTCCAACCCTAGCAATTTGTTCATCTTGAAATTCACCAAGGGATACAGTAGTATCAAGCATAGAAGTAGTTTCATCATAAGTATCATGCATAGCAGAAGTGGCATCATCAATAACATGCGACATATTAGAGTTCATAGCAGTAGCAGGTTTAGGTGTCGCTAGCTTACTTATAACGGAAGGAGAATCTAGTGCAGAGCTAGATGGCAGTTCCTTACCTCCCCTCGTAGTTGAGGGCAAAATAGTAGTTTGATCATATTTCAATTTCTTCATAGTGTCCAGCAGATATAAATCCCAAGTGACTCAAAGAATAGAGCTATGCTCCCCGGCAACGGCGCCAGAAAAAGGTCTTGATAACCCACAAGTATAAAGGATCGCAATAGTTTTCGAGGGTAGAGTATTCGACCCAAATTTATTGATTCGACACAAGGGGAGCCAAAGAATATTCTCAATTATTAGCAGTTGAGTTGTCAATTCAACCACACCTGGAAACTTAGTATCTGCAGCAAAGTGTTTAGTAGCAAAGTAATATGATAGTGGTGGTAACAGTAACAAAAGCAAAGACAGCAAAAGTAATGTTTTTGGTATTTTGTAGTGATTGTAACAGTAGCAACGGAAAAGTAAATAAGCGAGAACCAGTATATGGAAAACTCGTAGGCACCGGATTAGTTATGGATAATTATGCAGATGCGGTTCGTCATGTAACAGTCATAACATATAGGGTGACACAAAACTAGCTCCAGTTCATCAATGTAATGTAGGCATGTATTCCGTATATAGTCATACGTGCTTATGGAAAAGAACTTGCATGACATCTTTTGTCCTACCATCCCGTGGCAGTGGGGTCCTATTCGAAACTAAGGGATATTAAGGCCTCCTTTTAATAGAGAATCGGAACAAAGCATTAGCACATAGTGAATACATGAACTCCTCAAACTATGGTCATCACCGGGAGTGGTCCCGATTATTGTCACTTCGGGGTTGCCGGATCATAACACATAGTAGGTGACTATAGACTTGCAAGATAGGATCAAGAACTCACATATATTCATGAAAACATAATAGGTTCAGATCTGAAATCATGGCACTCGGGCCCTAGTGACAAGCATTAAGCATAGCAAAGTCATAGCAACATCAATCTCAGAACATAGTGGATACTAGGGATCAAACCCTAACAAAACAAACTCGATTACATGATAAATCTCATCCAACCCATCACCGTCCAGCAAGCCTACGATGGAATTATTCACGCACGATGGTGAGGGTGATGGAGGATGGTTGATGATGACGACGGCGGCGAATCCCCCTCTCCAGAGCCCCGAACGGACTCCAGATCAGCCCTCCCGAGAGAGATTAGGGCTTGGCGGTGGCTTTGTGTCGTAAAATGTGATGATTTCTTCTCTCTGATTTTTTTCTCCCCGAAAGCCAATATATGGAGTTGGAGTTGGCGTCAGAGGGTCTCCAGGGGGCCCACAAGGTAGGGGGCGTGCCCCCCACCCTCGTGAACAAGGTGTGGGCCCCCTGGTCTTCATCTTTGGTGAGGATTTTTTATTATTTATTCTAAGATATTCCGTGGAGTTTCAGGTCATTCCGAGAACTTCTATTTTCTGCACAAAAAACAACATCATGGCAATTCTGCTGAAAACAGCGTCAGTCCGAGTTAGTTCCATTCAAATCATAAAAGTTAGAGTCCAAAACAAGGGCAAAAGTGTTTGGAAAAGTAGATATGACGGAGACGTGTCAGTCATGTGTACTTATAGAAACATTTTAGGATGAAGTGACATCAACACAAAGATCTGCGAGCAGTGCGGCATGGCCGTTACCGAATGATTATGGATTGGAATTGGAATGTGCTGAAGTTCTCGAGCATCAACTAGAGGTGGCAAGACAATGTTTTCATGATTCTCAACGTACAATCAACAAGTTGAGACTGGGCATGCAGGTATTAGATGCAGGAGTCAAAAAAATGAAACAAGACACTGAAGTAACCATGAAGGAATTGGAGATTTTGCAGACTGAAATTTGTGCTATCTGAATCCGGCCAATCCTATTTTCTGAAGAGATTATATTTCAAATGGTAAGTTCTGTTGATGCGTGTCCATGATGTATGAGCTTTATTTGTCCAGTGTATATAATTTGCTATTTGTGTACACTTTATGCTCACTGGTGTTGAACTATAATGCCCAGTGGGTATATTCGGCTGTAATTTCTTTATTGTATAGTGTAGGATTATTCTACCTTTCTATGTTGTCTTTTTATTATATAGTGTATGTTTTTAGAGGCGATAGTACAGAGTAGGATATTTCTTGAATATGCCATATCGTTGAAACGGGGGCCAACACGCCCAAACATTTCCTTGATGCCATACAAACAAACAAACAGGTGTACTCAAAGAGGGCCTTAATTGGGTTGGTCAAAATAATATTAAGTGGATCCCAAATGATGTGTCCCACCTTAACAACGGCTCTTGGCAGGCCGTCAACAGGCCTAAAGCTCGATAGGGCCGTATAAATGGAAATGGCCTGCGGGCCTTTAGCAGGCCGAAATAAATGTCAATTGTGTCTCGGCCCTTTTACTTTACGGGCCAATAAGAGGCCGGAAGTGTTATGGGCCAGAGGAGGCCCAATTTGCAAACTAGGCTTTTAACAGGCCGAAAGTCACGTTGGGCTAAAATGATGCCCTGCAGATCATGGGCCCCTAATGGACATTTGCCCTGTGGAACGTGGGCTCCTAATGGACCTAAAGTCAAAGGCCCAACTGTTATGCGGGCCATTAACAGGCCGAGGGACAAAATGGACTAAGAGTTGGCCCATTTACCGAATGGGCCGAGGACAGGCCTAAAGTCACAGCAGGCTAGAATTGGCCTAACTGCAGAATGGGCCAAGAAACACCCGAAAGACGTTTCGGGCCGTTAACGGGTTGGAACTAATGATGGGCTGCTAACAGGCTGAAAGAAGCGGGCCGCAATTGGGCCCAAAGACCTAGCGGGCCGTTAATGGGCTTAAACTGACGACGGGGTGGAAATTGTAGAATCTAGAATGGGCCTTTGATGGGCTGATTCTGTGTAACATGTATGGGCCGTATTTGTAAATGGGCCTGACTCACGTAGGCCGCTAAAGGGCCAGCCCGCTTATTTTGACAGGCCCAACCTTTTCACCGAAATGAGCCTCTCTTGGGTCGTGCCACGTGTCGGCTTATCATAGGCGGATCCTGTCCAATGAGTGGATGACATCTATCCCAACTGTGAGGCAATGCGTGTTTCCTCCGGCCAATGAGAATTTTACACGTGGAAAATCCCATTTGGTCATGGCTGTTAGCTGGTTATCAGGTCCAAAACACGACCCGATAGCTTAACGGCGTTCCGTTATGCTGGATGCCACATGTCGGTCACCCTTGATGAAAGCACTTCTATGACGCGCGATTTATCGTCATGGAAGTGGACACTTCCGTGATGATAATCTTGGTAATGTCATGGCATACTTCTACGACAGCACAAGTATGACTATCGTGATTCTGTCATAAAATCGTCATGGATGTACATGCATGACAGAAAACGTGACCTACTGTGACAAACACGTATCATCACGGAAGTGAATTTCGTTGTAGTGGGGGGATGTCTTGAGTTCAGAAGCCGGCAGATGCTGCTCGGAGCTGAACATTTGGCACCCCTTGCAGTGTATGACCAAATCTTTGGCATCTTCTAAAGCAGACGGCCAGAAGAAGCCGTGGCGGAAAGCTATGGCAACAAGTGATCTTGAAGCCGCATGGTGGCCGCACTCGCCTTGGTGGATATCTTTGAGGATCGCCATGCCTTTCTTCGGCTCTACGCAATGCTGGAAGACTCCAGTCATGTTGCGCCTAACGAGCTCTCTGTTTACTATTGTGTAGGCTCCTGCCCGACGCTGAACTTGTCGGGCCGAGATCTCATCAGCCGGCAACTCTCTGTTCACCAAGAAGTTGAGGATGGGTTGGGCCCATGATGGAGCTGCGACTTCTTCTATTGTCAGCACGGTCACTGCAACTAGGGTGGTTGGGCTGGGAGGTGGTGGGTTGGAGTCGGCCACCACCTGTTGTGTCGTTGAAGTCCCTTGGCCGGCTGCTGCAGTGCCCGGGCCGGGCTCTGAAGTACCCAGGCCGGGTGCGGCTGCTGCAGTCCCCGAGCCGCCTGCCAAAGTCCCCGAGTCGGATCCGACTGCTTTGGGGTCGGTCGGCACGAAGATGGAATCTGATTCCGGTGAAGGCTTGACAGACGGCTTGAGGAGGTGCTGAAGGGAGCCGCCGGCTGGTATGGCTTGCCGAGTGGAGCCAATTCATGCTAGGGCATCTGCTTGCTCGTTGTCGGCTCGTGGCACGTGAAGGAACTCGCACCCTTCGAAATATACGCTGAGTTGCTGAATGAGGAAGAGGTAGCTCGCCATGTTTGCATCTTTGGTGCCCCAGCCGCCGGACGATTGTTGGACCACCAAGTCGGAGTCGTCGTAGCACAGGATCCGGCGGATGCCGAGTTCTTTGGCCAGCTGGAGCCCATGTACGAGCGCCTCATACTCGGCCACATTGTTGGAGGCGGCGAAGTGGATTTGTAATGTGTATCTGAGCTTGTCGCTCTTGGGAGAGGTGAGGACAATGTCGGCTCCCAAATCGGTGTGCATTTTGGAGCCATCAAAGTGCATCCGCCAATGGGTGGAGTCCGGCGCTGGCGGCTGGTACTGGGTCTCGGCCCAGTCGACAAGGAAGTCGGCCAGTACTTGGGACTTGATGGCGGTGTGAGGCTGGTAGAAGATGGTGTATGGAGCCAACTCGATGGCCCACTTGGCCACCCGGCCGGAAGCATCTCGGCTGCCCATGATCTCGGCCAGTGGGGCAGTGCAAACAACCGTGATGGGGTGCTCTTGAAAGTATGGCTTGAGCTTATTGGCGGCAAAATATACGCCGTAGCACATTTTCTGGCAATGGGGGTAGATCTACTTTGAAGCAGATAGTACTTCGCTCAAATTATACACAGGCCTCTGGATTGGTTATGCCTTGCCGTCTTCTGGGCGCTGGACCACGATGACTGTGCTGACCACCCAGCTGGTTGCGGCAATGTAAAGGAGCATGGGATCTTTATCAGTCGGAGCCGCCAGGACAGGCAGCATGGTCAACATCCTCTTCAGCTAGTGAAAGGCCTCGTCCGCCTGGTCGTTCCACTCGAAGTGAGTGGTTTTCTTCATAAGCTGGTACAGGGGAAGAGCCTTCTCTCCTAGCCGGCTGATGAAGCGGCTAAGGGAAGCCAAGCACCCGGTGAACTTCTGGACGTCTCGTAGCCGGGTGGGAATCTCCATCCTCTTGATGGCCTTGATCTTCACAGGGTTGCACTCAATGTCGTGTTCAGAGACCATGAAGCCAAGGAGTTGGCCGCCTGGTACCCCAAAGACGCATTTCTCAGGGTTGAGCTTGATCTGAAAGCGGCGTAGATTGTCAAATGTTTCCTTGAGATCTTCCAGCAGGGTGCCATGCTTCTCCGTATTTACCACAATATCGTCAACATAGACGTGGGCATTTCTGCCGAGCTGTTTGAGGAGACACTTCTGCATGCAACGCTGAAAAGTGGCACCGTCATTTCTCAATCCGAATGTCATGGTCAGGTAGCATAAGGCCCCGAATGGTGTGATGAAGGCGGTCTTTAGGCGGTCGGCTGGGTCCAACTTAATCTGGTGGTACCCTGAGTAGGTATCCAAGAAACTCAGTAGCTCGCATCCGGCGGTGGAGTCTATCACTTGATCAATCTGAGGCAGGGCAAAGGGATCTTTGGGGCAGGCTTTGTGGAGGCTGGTATAATCAATACACATGCGCCACTTGTTCTTCAGTACAAGGACTGGGTTGGCTAGCCATTCTAGAAAGAATACTGCCGGCTGCTAGAAGCCGAGCTATCTTTTCACCAACAATTCTCCTCTTCTGCTCCGACAGTCGGCGGAGGGGTTGCTTGACTGGTTTTGCATCTGTCCGGACATGTAGCTTGTGCTCGGCGAAATCCGTCGGAACATCCGGCATGTCCTTGGGGCACCATGCAAAGATATCCCGATTCTCACGGAGGAAATCGACGAGCTCGCTTTCCTATTTGCTGTGAAGGTTGGTTCTTACAAGAGCGAACCTCTCCGGGTGGTCCGGGTCCAAAGGTATCTTCTTGATTTCCTTGACCGACTGGAAGGAGCCCTGAGTCTCCGACTCCTTGGGATCTAGTGACAGGTCCGGCTGCTCGCCGGTAATGGCCACAACCCGGTCAAGGATCTTCTTCTCTGCAACTATCACAAGGGACTCGACCAGCCAGCTGCTTGCTGCAGCACAGGAGGATGACTTCTTGTAGTCTCCGACTATGGTAATGATGCCCTTGGTGCTTGGCATCTTCATCTTCAGGTAGGCGTAGTGGGGCACAGCCATGAACTTGGCCAAAGCAGATCGGCCAAGTAATGCATGATAGGGGCTCTCCAAGTCCACTACTTCAAACCAAACTGCATCGCGGTGGAAGTGATCTTTGTCTCCGAAGAGGAAATCTATCTTGGTCTTGTCGATTGGTGAGCAGGAAAGACCCGGCACAATGCCATGGAAGATGGTCCGGCTAGTTTGTCTTGATGTTCAACTTCTCCATGGTATCGCGGTAAAGGATGTTGATGCTGCTACCGCCATCTATCAGGACTCGGGAGAAACGAGTAGCTCGCCTCTCTGTTGCAAAGGTGGCATCCAACACCAAGGCATAGGAACCAGGAGAAGGCATCACTTCCGGGTGGTCAGCTCGACTCCAGCTGATGGGCTTCTCAGACCAGTGCATGAACTCTAGAACGTTGGACGCGACAGCATCGACCTCTTGTTATCGGTGGCGACTGTGCCTGTCATCAGCTTGGCTTGTGAAGACAACGTAGGCTCTATGCTCTTCAGGGAATTCGTCTTGGATGGCACCGACCGCTGGGCGGGCCGCCGGCTGCTGAGAAGCCGGAGGCGGCTGGCCAGCAGGTGGAGGAGGCAGCAGCCCCTCACCCTTGGAGATTCGGGTGAGCCAGTGGCACTTCTGGGTTGTGTGATTGGACGGCTTCACGCCGCTGTGGAACTTGCAGATTGCATTAAGGGTTTGCTCATAGGAGAAAGCGGGCTGCCAAGCTGGCTTCCCGCCTTTCTGACGCTTGGGTATGTGCCACCCTTCTGGCTGCTAATCTTCGACTGTCGCCACCTGCCGGCTGGTGGAAGCCGGCATCGGGGCCATGCGCTTGTTATCATTCTGCTGCGGGCACTGACTAGTGTCGCCAGCCGACATTCTGGAAGCCGGAGGGAGCACCTTCCCAGAGGCATCCACCCGAAGCTCCAACTTCATCGAGGAGTCGGCAGTGGCGTACTTGTCTGCTATGATCAACAGCTCATTGAGTGTAGCCGGCTCGTCGCAGAGGAGTCGGTGCTTGAGGAGGGTGCCTTCTCTGCACCCGGGGGTGAAGTATTCTATGGCTTGCACCTCGTGCACCCCTTTGCAGGAGTTGCGGAGCTCGGCCCACAGCATCAGGTAGTCGCGACTGGACTCGGTTGGGCCTTGGACGCATAGAGAGAGCTGGCGAGGCTTGGGCACCCGCTTGTACATGCTGGTGAAGTTGCGGATGAAGACTTCAGTGAAATTCACCCAGTTGTTGATGTTGTACGGCTTGAGACTGTTCAGCCAAGTGCACATCATGCCCTGAAGCATGATGGGGACATACTTCATAGCAACGCGCCTGTTGCCGTTTGCTATGCTGACTGCGGTGGAGTAGTCGATCAGCCAGCCTTCCGGCTTCACCGAGCCGTTGTATTTGGGCGTGTCTCTTGGGAGCGAGAACCCTTTGGGGAAGGGCTCGTCGCGAATGCGGGGGCCAAAACAAGGCGTACCAACATCATCATCCTCTTCTAGCGCAGGGATCGCGCCAGGCGGTCGATCCGATGGCGTGCATCGTTTTCTCTGATTCCTTCGCGGTGGCCCAGCCGGCTGCTGAGCGTCGGGTGCTCAACAGGCGGCAGGGAGGAATACCTCTCCCTACAGGGCGGAGGAGGAGGCGGATAGTCGCCTCGCCGCTCCACAGCTCGTGGGCGGCCGTCTTCGTCACGCTCAATGCTGAAGCGCGTCCGACTGCGGCTAGCAGTCGACTCTTTGTCCTTTCGATCGTGGGCGCCGCCTGCAGTTGGCATCCGGGTGGTAGCGTCGTGCCCTCGGCGGTGGGGAGGATTCTCAGCGCGGGCGCCCGCTTCTTGTCGCTCGACAGCCGCGTCGATGAGTTGCTGGACGCGTTCTATCATGCAGCATAGCTCGTCACCTTCCAGATTTTCTAGCTCGTCTGCTGCCACCTGGGCAGCGCGTAGGTTCTCGATGGGCATGGCGTAGACCAGGTGGTCTGCCCCAGCATACTGGCGATAGCGGCACCACGCTGTTTGACAGCGCCCAGGCGGCTAGGCCCGCCAACAGCCGGTGTGCCGCAGACAACATGATCAACCTCGCGCTGATAGGCCTCGGTAAGTCATCTCATGGTGGCTAGCTTCTTGATGTTCTCAATGAACACAAGGCGGTGGGCTTCCAATGTCTCGGCGTCAGCGTCACCTGCGATGGGCGCCAATAGGTCCCGCATCATGGCCTGCAGTGGGTCGTGGGCGTCCGCGCCGGATGCTGCATCGTGGCTGATGACGAGCACCTCGGTGATGGTGCTGCCACCGCTGTCAGCACGAGGGAGTGGGTCATCGATGACCACCACGTTGGTGGAGAAGGCGTTAAGGGATGCCGTGTCGGTGTCGACAAGCATAGGGTCGATGGAGCCGATCGACTCCAAGTCGGAGGCGAGCTCGTTGGCGATGTCAAGCTTGCCAAGGAGGTCGATGAGGCAGCTCTCGGAGCTGGCTGTGCCCGCGCCTGGCGCGGGCTCGTTGGAGAGGCGGATCTTGCCAATGAGATCAGTGAGGCAGCTCGCCGCGCAGGCGGCTTCGACATCATGCAGCGCGTCGGCAGACGCCATCGGGCATGTCGGGCTGGCTGCGCTCGCTAGGGAGGAATAGGGTTCCCGTCCAGAGCAGGTCTCCGGACGACGGTGCACCTAGCCCCACGGTGGGCGCCAAATGTCGGGTGGTTGGTGCGACATATGCCAAAGGATGGCTAATCATTGTGGGAGCTAGTAAGACGTCACCGGTGCCTGGAAACGGGATGAGGCGAAGACATGCACGCCGGTGAATCTTACCCAGGTTCGGGGCACTCCTAGAAGATAACACCCCTAGTCCTGCTCTGCGGGGTCTCGGCATGATCACTAAATCAGCAAGTAGCTACAAGTTCCTCCTTGAGCTTTCGGCTAGATGGGGAAGAAGGGCAAGGCTAGCTCTACTCCTCTCTCTATATGTGTGTGTGAAACTCTAAGAGATTGCTACATCTTGAGCACAGCGTTGGATTTCCCCGAAGAGGAGAGGATGATGTAGCAAAGTAGCGTAAGTATTTCCCTAGGTTTTTGAGAACCAAGGTATCAATCCAGTAGGAGACCACGCACAAGTCCCTCATACCTACACAAAACGACAGCAACTCGCAACCAACGCGATTAGGGGTTGTCAATCCCTTCACGGTCACTTACGATAGTGAGACCTGATAGAGATGATAAATAATATTTTTGGTATTTCTGATAGATAGATGCAAAGTAAAAAGTAAAAGGCAAAGTAAAAATAAGGCAAGTAAATAAAGCGATAGAGATTGATATGATGAGAATAGACCCGGGGGCCATAGGTTTCACTAGTGGCTTCTCTCAAGAGCATAAGTATTCTACGGTGGGTGAACAAATTACTGTTGAGCAATTGATAGAATTGAGCATAGTTATGAGTATATCTAGGCAATGATCATGTATATAGGCATCACGTCCAAAACAAGTAGATCGAAACGATTCTGCATCTACTACTATTACTCCACTCATCGACCACTATCCAGCATGCATCTAGAGTATTAAGTTAAAAACAGAGTAACGCCTTAAGCAAGATGACATGATGTGGAGGGATAAATTCATGCAATATGATAAAAAAAACCATCTTGTTATCCTCGATGGCAACAATACAATACGTGCCTTGCAACCCTTTCTGTCACTGGGTAAGGACACCGCAAGATTGAACCCAAAGCTAAGCACTTCTCCCATTGCAAGAACTACCAATCTAGTTGGCCAAACTAAAAAAAGATAATTCGAAGAGACTTGCAAAGATAATCAATCATACATAAAAGAATTCAGAGAAGAATCATATATTTTCCATAGATAATACTGGATCATAAACCCACAATTCATCGTCCTCAACAAACACACCGCAAAAAGAAGATTACATCGAATAGATCTCCACGAGAGAGGGGGAGAACATTGTATTGAGATCCAAAAAGAGAGAAGAAGCCATCTAGCTACTAGCTATGGACCCGAAGGTCTGAAGTAAACTACTCACACTTCATCGGAGGGGCTATGGTGATGATGTAGAAGCCCTCCATGGTGGATGCCCCCTCCGGCGGAGGTCCGGAACAGGCCCCAAGATGGGATCTCGTGGATACAGAAGGTTGCGGCGGTGGAATTAGGTTTTTGGCTCTTGTTCTGATCGTACGGGGATACATAGGTATATATAGGAGGAAGGAGTATGTCGGTGGAGCGTCAGGGGGCCCACGAGGTAGGGGGGCGCGCCCAGGGGGGCGCGCCCTCCACCCTCATGACCGCCTTTGGCACTGGTTGGAGTAGGGTCCAAGTCTCCTGGATCACGTTCGGGTGGAAAATCACGTTCCCGAAGGTTTCATTCCGTTTGGACTCTGTTTGATATATCGTTTCTTCGAAACACTGAAATAGGCAAAAAACAGCAATTCTGGGCTGGGCCTCCGGTTAATAGGTTAGTCCCAAAAGTAATATAAAAGTGAAAAATAAAGCCCATTATAGTCCAAAACAGTAGATAAAGTAGCATGGAGCAATCAAAAATTATAGATACGTTGGAGACGTATCAGGCATCCCCAAGCTTAATTCCTGCTCGTCCTCGAGTAGGTAAATGATAAAAAAAAGAATTTTTGATGCGGAGTGATACTTTGGCATAATTTCAATGTAAATCTTCTTAATTGTGATATGAATATTCAGATCTGAAAGATTCAAGACAAAAGTTCATATTGACACAAAAATAATAATACTTCAAGCATATTAATCAAAGCAATCATGTCTTCTCAAAATAACATGGCAAAATAAAGTTCATCCCTACAAAATCATATGGTTAGGCTATGCTTCATTTTCGTCACACAAAGATGTTCCCAACTTCTATACCCCCGATGACAAGCCAAGCAATTGTTTCATACTCAAATAATCTCAAACTTTTTCAACCTTCACGCAATACATGAGCGTGAGCCATGGATATAGCACTATGGGTGGAATAGAATATGATGATGGGGATTGTGTGGAGAAGACAAAAAAGGAGAAAGTCTCACATTGATGAGGCTAATCAACGGGCTATGGAGATGCCCATCAATTGATGTCACATGAGGAGTAGGGATTGCCATGCAACGGATGCACTAGAGCTATGAATGCTCAACAAAAGAAAACTAGTGTGTGTGCATCCAACTTGCTTGCTCACGAAGACCTAGGGCATTTGGGGAAGCCCATCGTAGGAATATACAAGCCAAGTTCTATAATGAAAAATTCCCACTAATATAAAAAGACAACTTATGAGACTCACTACATGAAGAACAAGGTGCTACTTTGAAGCACAATATATGAGACTCACTACATGAAGAACAAGGTGCTACTTTGAATCACAAGTGTGGAAAAAGAGATAGTAGCATTGCCCTTTATATATTATTATTTTGGGCCTTTCTTTTTTTTTCTTTTGGCCTTTCTCCTTTTTTGGGGCAATGCTCTAATAATGATGATCATCACACTTCTATTGATTACAACATAAGGATTACAACTCGAAACTTAGAACAAGATATGACTCTATATGAATGCCTCCGGCGGTGTACCAGGATGGTGCAATGAATCAAGAGTGACATGTATGAAAAATAATGCATGGTGGATTTACCACAAATACAATGTCAACTACATGATCATGCAATGGCAATATGACAAAAGTAATGTATGTCATGATGATGGTGATGGAAGTTGCATGGCAATATATCTCGGAATGGCTATGGAAATGCCATGATAGGTAGGTCTAGTGGCTTTTTTGAGGAAGATATAAGGAGGTTTATGTGTGATAGAGCGTATCGTATCGCGGGGTTTGGATGCACCGGCGAAGTTTGCACCAACTCTCAAGGTGAGAAAGGGCAATGCACGGTACCGAAGAGGCTAGCAAAGGTGGAAAGGTGAGAGTGCGTATAATCCATGGACTCAACATTAGTCAAAAGAACTCATATACTTATTGCAAAAATTTAGAAGTCATCAAAAATAAAGTACTATGCGCATGCTCCTAGGGGGATAGATTGGTAGGAAAAGACCATCGCTCGTCACCGACCGCCACTCATAAGGATGCACAAGCCAGGTACACTTCATGTTTCAAATTTGTTACACAACTTTAACCATACGTGCATGCTATGGGACTTGCAAACTTCAACACAAGTATTTTTCAAATTCATAATCACCCAACTAGCACGACTTTGATATTATCACCTCCATATCTCAAAACAATTATCAAGCATCAAACTTATCTTAGTATTCAATTCACTCAAAAGAAAGTTTCACATGTCTTGAATACCAAGTATATTAACATTAAGCAAATTACCATGCTATTAATGACTCTCAAAATAATCTAAGTGAAGCATGAGAGATCAATAGTTTCTTTAAAACAAATCCTCCACCGTGCTCTAAAAGATCTAAGTGAAACACTAGAGCAAAAATTATCACGCTCAAAAGATATAAGTGAAGCACTATGAGCAAAACTGTCAAGCTCAAAAGATATAAGTGAAGCACATAGAGTATTCTAACAAATTCCAAATCATGTATGGCTCTCTCAAAAGGTGTGTACAGCAAGGATGATTGTGGTAAACTAACAAGCAAAGACGCAAATAATACAAGACGCTCCAAGCAAAACACATATCATGTGGTGAATAAAAATATAGTTCCAAGTAAATTACTGATGGAAGTGGACGAAAGAGGGGATGCCTTCCGAGGCATCCCCAAGCTTTGACTTTTTGGTGTCCTTGGATTATCTTGGGGGTGCCATGGGAATCCCCAAGCTTAGGCTCTTGCCACTCCTTGTTCCATAATCCATCGAAAGAATTCACCCAAAACTTGAAAACTTCACAACACAAAACTCAACAGAAATCTCGTGAGCTCCGTTAGAGAAAGAAAACAAAAGACTACTTCATGGTACTGTAATGAACTCATTCTTTATTTATATTGGTGTTAAACCTACTGTATTCCAACTTCTATATGGATTATAAACTATTTTACTAGCCATAGATTCATCAAAATAAGCAAACAACACACGAAAAACAGAATCTGTCAAAATCAGAACAGTCTGTAGCAATCTGTAACTAACGCAAACTTCTGGAACTCTACAAATTCTACCAAAATAGGAAGTCCTGGAAAATTTGTTTATTGAACAGAAGCAAAAAGAATCAACGCAAAATCACGTTCCTGTGATTTAACAAAATTATATTCGTGCGTGCAAAGTTTCTGTTTTTCAGCAGAATCAAATCAACTATCATCGTAGGTTATCCTATAGGTTCTACTTGGCACAAACACTAATTAAAAGATAAAACCACACCCAAACAGAGGCTAGATGGATTATTTATTCCTAAACATAAGCAAAAACAAAAACACAAAATAAAATTGGGTTGCCTCCCAACAAGCGCTATCGTTTAACGCCCCTAGCTAGGCATTGATAATTTTAATGATGCTCACAAGAAAGACAAGAATTGAAGCGCAAAGAGAGCATCATGAAACACGTGACAAACACATCTAAGTCTAACATACTGTCACGCCCAAGATGCGGCCCTATCCTAAAGGAACTCGAAGGTCCCACCAAGGATAGAAGCGCATCTTGAAGACACTTTTGCAAGGTGGATATCATTACATCAACATTACATAATAGATGGGGATACATACAAGAGGCATACCATGCCACACGAATACAACATCATCATACAAGAGATCAACATCCAACTACGGATGGAACACAAACAGAAGCTCAAACGACATCCACCCTGCTATCCCAGGCTGCCGACCTGGAACCTATCCCCTGATCGAAGAAGCAGAAGAAGAACTCAACGCAAGCAAGCATCGCTCTCGCGTCATGATCATCGCATAAACCTGTACCTGCAACTGTTGTTGTAGTAATCTGTGAGCCACGACGACTCAGCAATCCCATTACCATGGGTATCAAGACTAGCAAAGCTTAATGGGAAAGGAAGGGGTAAAGTGGTGAGGTTGCAGCAGCGACTAAGCATGATATGGTGGCTAACATACGCAAATAAGAGCGAGAAGAGAAGCAAAGGAACGGTCGTCAACTAGCAATGATCAAGAAGTGATCCTGAACTCCTACTTACGTCAAACATAACCCAAAGACCGTGTTCACTTCCCGGACTCCGTCGAGAAAAGACCATCACGCCTACACAAATGGTTGATGTGTTTTAATTCGGATCTGGTGTCAAGTTATCTCCAACCGGACATTAACAAATTCCCATCTGCCACATAACCGCGGGCACGGCTCTCGAAAGTTTATACCCTGCAGGGGTGTCCCAACTTAGCCCATGATAAGCTCTCGCGATCAACGAAGGATATACCTTCTCCCAGGAAGACCCGATCAGTCTCGGAATCCCGATTTACAAGACATTTCGGCAATGGTAAAACAAGACCAGCAAAGCCGCCAGATGCGCCGACAATCCCGATAGGAGCTGCACATATCTCGTTCTCAGGGCAACACCGGATAAGTCAAGCTACGAGTAAAACCAGACCTCGAGTTGCCCCGAGGTGGCCCCGCAGGTTGCTCGTTTCGGACCAACACTTAGAGAAGCACTGGACCGAGGGGGCTATAATAAAGATGACCCTTGGGTTAATTACTCCCAAGGGAAAGGTAGGTGGTGGTGAGGCAAATGGTAAAACCAAGGTTGGGCCTTGCTGGAGGAGTTTTATTCAAAGCGAACTATCAAGGGGGTCCCATAAATCACCCGACCGCGTAAGGAACGCAAAATCCGGGAACATAACACCGGTATGACGGAAACTAGGGCGGCAAGAGTGGAACAAAACACCAGGCATAAGGCCGAGCCTTCCACCCTTTACCAAATATATAGATGCATTAATTAAATAAGATATTGTGATATCCCAACAAAATCCCGTCCACCATGGAGTAATCTTCAACTTCACCTGCAACTAACAACGCTATAAGAGGGGCTGAGCAAAGCGGTAACATAGCCAAACAACGGTTTGCTAGGAAGGGTGACAAAGGTTAGAGGCTGACATGGCAATTTGGGAGGCTTGAAGAGCAAAAGATAGGTAGCGCAGCAAAGCGATAGAACGAAGTAACTAGCATAGCAATGATAGTAGTGAGATCCAAGGTGACGGTCATCTTGCCTAAAATCCTGCAAGGAAGAAGAACGAGTCCATGAAGAAGATGAAGCCACGAAGACGAACCACACGTAGACGAACGCATCCTCACGATCGCAACGAAACGGGAACTATCGAGAAGAAGCACACAACATGGTAAACACACCACACATAGACAAGATATGATGCACAACAAGCATGATGCATGACAAAGCTACATGAAGCTACTCATGGCAAGAGATGATGCATACAAAAGCAACACATCAAAGCAAGCTTAAATGAGGCCGGGAACAACATATAACAATTTCGGTAAGTCCTCATATGCAAGTTTCAAAGTTGGTCCAGATCTGAACAAACATTAAGTTGAAGTTGTTAAACAGCAAGTTAAGATACACCAAGATGATCTACACGAAATTCTAGTCAAGTTACATATAAAGTTGATTTAATTCGGAGCTACGGCCTAGAAGATATGAGCAAAGCAAGTTAAACATGGCATTGATGCAAAATGCACCCAAACATCAAGCAAACACCTCAAAACAAGGATGCAACATGGTAATATGAAACAACATGCAAAATCAAGCAAGTTTCATATAAAGCACACTCAAAACGGAGCAATGGCTCAACACATACACTCTATACAAGTTTAAAGGACAAGCTGTCCAAAACAGCAACTAGGCATATAGCAAGCACCAAAACAATAAGCTACAGCACCCCAACATAATAACAAAAGGCATGGGCATAAAGTACAGGTAAAGCATAACAAAAGATGAACACTGAGCTATCTCCAGAAAACAATATAACATGCTCAAAAACACATGGCAAGATTGCAAATAATAACAGTTTCAGACTTAACAGAAATAACATCAGGTTGCAATGTTTAGAGCTATCAAACAACATGCTACAGGAACTTTACATGGAAAACAAAGGCATGGCATGAATCTACTAATTTCATAGAACAAAAGTCCCTTACTTACCAAGAGCCAAAAAGGATCAGAAGATATGATGGCACCCATGTAAACATGGCAAGTTATATGACAGATTCATACATGGCAGGAACAACAATAAGTAAGCATGTTGGGGAGCTTTAACCACTCACCAAAGGGCAATACATGGCATGGAAAGGCAACCAACAGTAAGAATACATGTTTGACAAGCTAGGAATGGCAAGAGCAAGTTCATAGGGTGCATGGATCACCAGCAACAATCATGGCAACATTGAACTTAATGTTAACAGGCTGACAGCAACATTATTTAGCAACTTTGGAGCAAGATAACAACAAGTTACAGCAGGCTATAAATGCAACCAGGGGCATTAGTGGATAGATCATGACATGTGTAACAAAACATCCTTAGTGAACATCTCCATATTATGCATAGAATGACTTGTAGCAGCAGGTTTACATAGCATCATAATATAACAGAATCAGCCTAGCAAAACAGTAACAGCAAGTACCCTACTTAACAAGCTTGATGCACTCACCACACAACTCACAAAAATACATGGATAGAACCACTGTGTAGATGGCATGGCATAGATCAAAACACAAGTAGACATCAACTTCATAGGATGCACACATCAAACATGGCAAAAATGACAAATGAGCATGTTATAACAGTTTCAGCAGAATAACATCATATAGCACTCTTGCAACGATGATTCAGGCATCAAGATGGACTCAAATGAACATGATGCAATGGATTGAAATGAAGTACTCGTTGAGATGAACAATTTGATATGCTACACGCCCAAAATGGAGCAACAGATGCGGAGTTATGATGCGTTGAACAGGACACCAGAATGCTGAGAATCTCAGGGACTTAGTGAAAAATATACCTCCGCGAAAGTCAATGCGGGACGGAGGCGTGCGGGACGAGGGGATCCGGGGCAGGGATAGCGCGTTTGGTTCGCGGGGTTGGTGGATCTGATCCATCTTCTCCGGATCCGACCGGAGAGGAACTCCGGCGAGCTCCGGCGGTGTTCTGGCGACGACGGGGAGACGCGGGGACGCGGGATCCGGCGGAGGAGGCGAAGGGCGGCGCGGATCCGGCGACCGGCTGGCGGCGGGGCCGACAGCGACCAGGCGGCC
>NC_041389.1:77766884-77791964 GCF_002162155.2 Triticum dicoccoides | reverse complement strand
GGGCCCGGCTGGCGGCGCGGGAGGGCCGGCCACGGGCCAGGCGGGCCCGCGGTGGAGGCGCGGCGAAGTGGGGCGGCCTAGGCGACATGGCGCGCCCCGATTGGACAAGGGCGGCGGCGGGATTTCTGTCCGGCCAGACCGGACGTGTCCGGCGGTGCGGGGTGGAAGAAGACTAGGGTTAGGGGGAAATCATCCGCGAATTTCGGTGGAGGGGCTATTATATAGATAGAGGGAGCTAGGAGAGTCCAAATGGGATGCGGTTTTCGCTCACACGATCGTGATCGAACGGCGGAGAGCATGGAGGGGGTTAGCATGGGTTTTGGGCCAGTTTGAAGGGGGTGTTGGGCTGCAACAAAAGAGGGCTTTTACGGTTACCCGGTTAACCGTTGGAGTATCAAACGACCTCCAAATGGCACGAAACTTGACAGGCGGTCTACCGGTGCTATACCAAGGCTGCTTGGCAAGCCTCGGGCCATTCCGAGAAAGTTTAACACCCGCTCACGAAGAGAGGCGAGAAGGGGACGCCGGATGACATAGGAGTGCCGGATTGCAAAACGGATAATGGGGAAAATGTTCGGATGCATGAGACGAACATGTATGCAAAATGAAATGCACATGATGACATGATGAAATGCAACATGCAAGCAAATGACATGGCAACTATGGCGAATAACTGGCGGACACCTGGCGCATCGAATCCGGGGCGTTACACATACTTCCTATGCATATGCATATTATAAGCAAACAAATTTGCAAGGCAAATAAAAACTAGCATATGCAAGGAATAAGAAAGAGGCGATAGCAATCTCAACATGATGAGAGGTAATTTAGTAACATGAAAATTTCTACAACCATATTTTCCTCTCTCATAATAATTACATGTAGGATCATAAGAAAATTCAACAAAATAGCTATCACATAAGATATACTCAACACGATCAACATGCATGCAAAGTTGACACTCTTCCAAGATAGTGGGATTAACATTAGCTAGAGTCATGACCTTTCTGAACCCAGTTTTATCAAAAATATCATAAGATTGAACATACTCCAAAAATGTGGGATCTAAAGTTGACACTCTTCCAAACCCACTTTCAATATTATTGCAAACATTATTATCAATCTCATATTCATCATGGGGCTTAAATAAATTTTCAAGGTTGTAAGAAGAATCACCCCAATCATGATCATGGAAACAAGTAGTAGACATAGCAAAACTAGCATCCCCAAGCTTAGGGTTTTGCATATTATTAGCACAATTGACATCAAGAGAATTTATAGGAAAATCATTGCAATCATGCTTTTTATTCAAGGAGTTATCGTGAATCTCATAAATTTCTTCATCATAATTTTCAGATTCACGAATTTCAAGCAAAACCTCATAAAGATAATCTAGTGCACTCAACTCACTAGTAATAGGTTCAACATAATTGGATCTCTTAAAGAGATTAGCAAGTGGATGAGGACCCATAAACTTTTAGCAAGCGAAGATGCAAGCAAAAAATAAGGTACATGGAGACACAAGATCGAACGGAAGAGGGGCGAATAAAACGGCAAGGGTGAAGTGGGGGAGTGGAAAACGAGAGGCAAATGGCAAATAATGTAATGCGAGAGATAGGGATTGCGATGGGTACTTCGTATGGTTGACTTGCTTGCGTGAACCTCCCCGGTAAGGGCGCCAGAAATTCTTCTTGCTACCTCTTGAGCACTGCGTTGGATTTTCCCGAAGAGGAGAGGATGATGCAGCAAAGTAGCGTAAGTATTTCCCTCAGTTTTTGAGAACCAAGGTATCAATCTAGTAGGATACCACGCACAAGTCCCTCGTACCTACACAAAACGATAGCAACTCGCAACCAACGCGATTAGGGGTTGTCAATCCCTTCACGGTCACTTACGATAGTGAGATCTGATAGAGATGATAAATAATATTTTTGGTATTTTTGATAGATAGATGCAAAGTAAAAAGTAAAAGGCAAAGTAAAAACAAGGCAAGTAAATAAAGCGATAGAGATTGATATGATGAGAATAGACCCGGGGGCCATACGTTTCACTAGTGGCTTCTCTCAAGAGCATAAGTATTCTACGGTGGATGAACAAATTACTGTTGAGCAATTGACAGAATTGAGCATAGTTATGAGTATATCTAGGCAATGATCATGTATATAGGCATCACGTCCAAATCAAGGAGATCAAAATGATTCTGCATCTACTACTATTACTCCACTCATCGACCGCTATCCAGCATGCATCTAGGGTATTAAGTTAAAAATAGAGTAACGCCTTAAGCAAGATGACATGATGTAGAGGGATAAATTCATGCAATATGATTAAAAAACCATCTTGTTATCCTCGATGGCAACAATACAATACGTGCCTTGCAACCCTTTCTGTCACTGGGTAAGGACACCGCAAGATTGAACCCAAAGCTAAGCACTTCTCCCATTGCAAGAACTACCAATCTAGTTGGCCAAACTAAAAAAAGATAATTCGAAGAGACTTGCAAAGATAACTCAATCATACATAAAAGAATTCAGAGAAGAATCAAATATTTTCCATAGATAATACTGGATCATAAACCCACAATTCATCGGTCTCAACAAACACACCGCAAAAAGAAGATTACATCGAATAGATCTCCACGAGAGAGGGGGAGAACATTGTATTGAGATCCAGAAAGAGAGAAGAAGCCATCTAGCTACTAGCTATGGATCCGAAGGTCTGAAGTAAACTACTCACACTTCATCGGAGGGGCTATGGTGATGATGTAGAAGCCCTCCGTGGTGGATGCCCCCTCCGGCGGAGCTCCGGAACAGGCCCCAAGATGGGATCTCGTGGATACAGAAGGTTGCGGCGGTGGAATTAGGTTTTTGGCTCCTGTTCTGATTGTACGGGGATACGTAGGTATATATAGGAGGAAGGAGTACATCGGTGGAGCATCAGGGGGCCCATGAGGTAGGGGGCGAGCCCAGGGGGCGCGCCCTCCACCCTCGTGACCGCCTCTAGCACTGCTTGGAGTAGGGTCCAAGTCTCCTGGATCACGTTCGGTTGGAAAATCACGTTCCCGAAGGTTTCATTCCGTTTGGACTCCGTTTGATATTCCGTTTCTTCAAAACACTGAAATAGGCAAAAAACAGCAATTCTGGGTTGGGCCTCCGGTTAATAGGTTAGTCTCAAAAGTAATATAAAAGTGAAAAATAAAGCCCAATATAGTCCAAAACAGTAGATAAAGTAGCATGGAGCAATCAAAAATTATAGATACGTTGGAGACGTATCAGAGATCAACCCTTTGCATGGGTGCCCTGGGGGTTTATATAGGCCTACCCCCCAAGGGTACAATGGTATTCCGGCCGGGTGTAGGCCCAGGCCATCACTGTCTATGGTGGCCAGCTTCTCCGCCGGCCGCTGGGGCCTGCCGCCTGGTGGGTCCCGCCGGCTGCCGGGCTCTCCGCCGACAGGTTGGGCCCACTGCCTGTGGGCCCTGTCGGCTGCTCATTACTGTAGCCTTGCCCTTGATGATGGTGGCTTGGTCGGGGCGAGCGTGGCTACAGTACCGACGCCTGGTGGGCATTCACTGTAGCCACACCTCGTCTTATCTGGTTGATGGCGCACAAACTTCTAGGGAAGGGGAGGGCCGGCTGTTGGGAGCCGGCCTCCCCCTTTGCCGACTGGTCTAGTCGTGCTGCCTTCGGGTATCTCTCTGGCAGGTAGGGCCCGCTGCCTACGGGACGTACTGACAACCCGTCGTGGGAGTATGGCAGCTCTACCGTGGATGATGTCATAGTCAACGTGGCAACAGTGCCACGCCGAGCGAGGGATGGCCACCCAGTACGCTGCACTATGGCCTCGTCCGCTCCGGGATTCGGGGGTGGCAGGCTATAATGTAGCCACACCCCGTCTCGTCGCCGTTATGTGGGTGCAAACTTTGAGGGTGCATGGGTGGGCCGCCTGCTAGAAGTCGGCCACTCTGGTGGCCGCCTGCTAGGAGTCGGCCCAGTTTAAGACCGCTAATTGGGCCTTGCCGCCTTCCCGCAGCCGGCCGCTTGGACCAGCCGCCCACGAGAAGGTGGCCCTTTGTCTTGGATCCTAGAAGGGCGCAGCCGGCCCGATGTCTGGAAACGCCATGGGGAGCAGATAAGGCTACTCGTGGTCATTTACTTCGACACATAATGACCAAGCAAGATCATGATCTGATCTAGGTCTAGGGGCAACAATCTTAAATTCTATAATTTAAGAACATAATAGGAGGATGCAAGAAGAACCTAGCATGGAGAGGGGACATGACACCGAGCACTACAGATGTGTCCCAGCCAACACGAACAACACCAACCAGGGATGGGTGTCGCTGATTATCCAAGGGTGAAATCCAAAGACTCGCGAGCGAGTGGGTGAGCAAGGATTTGTAAATAAGATGGGAACAAAGCTTTTCCACTACCTAAAGGGGAGAGGAACTGCGTCAGTTGCTCATGCATGAGAAAGGACTAAATCAATTAGTTTTAGTTTAAGGAGAGTAGTGGGATATAATGGATATCAGGGAAGGTGAAGCCGGAGACGAGTTTTCATGGAGAAGAATGGAGGCAGTGGCATCGACCCTGACATAGGGAATCCTTTGGTGGAGAAACAAGACTGCCGATTGTCGTAGTGAAGACATGAAGTAGCGGCATTGCGATGGGGAATTTTTTATGCAAAAAATATGGCTCGCATGGAGGAAGAAGCAAACAGTCCAATGGAGAAGCCTTCCAGTGGAAGATAAAAAAGGAAAGCCTATGATGGGACTT
The DNA here is from genome assembly GCF_002162155.2 of Triticum dicoccoides. Taxonomy (NCBI): domain Eukaryota; kingdom Viridiplantae; phylum Streptophyta; class Magnoliopsida; order Poales; family Poaceae; genus Triticum; species Triticum dicoccoides. Next base: position 77,787,189 of record NC_041389.1, on the reverse strand, counting down.
TTGGGAAAAGAGGTGTGACCTTGAAGAATGAATTAAGGGTGATAGTGGAAAAATCATGAAAAAAGGTAGACACTTTATACAGGGAGTGGTAGCGAAGGAGGACCAACCTTCTCCTTTGGCTTCTCGACTGAACTGAATCTGGTTGTAGCAAGTGCCCCCGAGTGAATTATAGGAATGTTACTGAGCGAAGGAAAATGATTTTGCATGTCGGGTCTATTCGATGACTTGGACAAGTTGCATGTTGAGATAAAATAAATCAGTAGGATAAATTTCTTACGTATATAAAAAACTCCCTTGTTATGTTCTGTTGCCGGATGCACACAGGTCGATGAACATGCATATACATTGTGTTTCTTAGGCCAACTCCAATGTTGCGACCTATTTTGTACATCCGCATCTGTTTAAATCCGCACGGATAAAAAATGTGGCTCAACGCAGCGAGCGCAAACGGACGTGTGTCCTTTTTTTGCCACGACCTATTTCCGTCCTAAATTTGCGTCGGGTTTACGTCAGCACGGACACTGCACAGACGCACGCGACACCCCCCCTTATCCTCCCCATGGCCTGCTCGTCGGTGGCACATCCACCTCATTTCCCCTCTCTCCCAAAACTCTCCCGCCTTCCTGGCCTCGTGCCATAGCTGACGTACCCAACCTCGCTGCTGCCTCCATCCTAGGTGGCATGGTCTACGATGGGGCTGCCAACGTCGTGCACCCAAAAAAGAAGCCGGAGAAACTACGCACGCCGGAGGAGCCGACCAAGAGTGCCAACCAGGGGAAGTTCACCGTGAAGAAAAAAGATGTCGCCGCTGCCGTGTCTTGTGCCACTAGTAGAAAACAGAGCTTTGGTTCGGGCCTGGCCAGCCCATTAGTCCCGGTTCTTCACGAACCGGGACCCATGGGGGGCATTAGACCCGGTTCGTGAGCCCAGGGGGCCGGCCAGGGCCTCGTGGGCATTGGTCCCGGTTCGTCTGGATCCATTTGTCCCGGTTCTAGGCACGAACCAGGACCAATGGGCCGCGCTCCTGGCCCACAGCCATTGGTACCGGTTCGTGCCTTGAACCGGTGTAGAAGGGGGGATTTAGTCCCGGTTCATGCCATGAGCCGGGACAAATAATTTGCCTATATATACCCATCGCCGCGGTAGAGCACTCCACAGTGCTCTGTTTTTTCTGGCCGGCAAGGGGAGGGCATTTGGGTGCTCTAGCTCACCTCCTATGCACATGAGGTGTTCGATGAAATGCGCGAGCCACACTAGCTAAGCTTTCTCCTCTCGAAGCTTGACCTCGGAGCTCCATTTTTCCCGAGATTTGTCTAGATTTAGCGGTCCGTCACGCCCCGTCCCCATTTTCACCACCATTGATCGCCCGCGCCGCTCTCGTCGCCGGCACCACCGTGGTGAGCCTCTTGTTCTTATCTTCTTTCTGATTTTCTTACTTTAGATAGATACTTGTCTGATTTTCTTACTTTAGATAGATACTTGTCTGATTTTCTTACTTTTGACACACATAATTATATATAATGCACGCAGATGAACCGGCAATGGATGTATGGTGACAGACACACCTCCGAGTACATTAAGGGTGTGCATAATTTTCTCGAAGTGGCTGAGGCAAACAAGCAGAATGGTTTTATGTGTTGTCCACGCCCTAAATGTGGGAATACAAAGTCTTACTCTGACCAGAAAATCCTTCACACCCACCTGCTTTACAAGGGTTTCATGCCACACTATAATGTTTGGACTAGGCACGGAGAAATAGGGGTTATGATGGAAGACGGCGAAGAAGTAGAGGACGATGACAACTATGTGCCCCCTGAATACGATGATGCTACAACGGGGGGAGCTGCTGAAGATCAAGAGGAACCAGACGATGTGCCCGATGATGCTGCAACGGGGGGAGCTGCTGAAGATCAAGAGGAACCAGACGATGTGCCCGATGATGATGATCTCCATCGGGTCATTGTCGATGCAAGGACGCAATGCGAAAGTCAAAAGGAGAAGCTGAAGTTCGATCGCATGTTAGAGGATCACAAAAAGGGGTTGTACCCCAATTGCGAAGATGGCAACACAAAGTTGGGTACCGTACTGGAATTGCTGCAATGAAAGGCAGAGAATGATGTGCCTGACAAAGGATTTGAGAAGCTACTAAAAATATTGAAGAAGAAGCTTCCAAAGGATAACGAACTGTCCGACAGTACGTACGTAGAAAAGAAGGTCGTATGCCCTCTAGGATTGGAGGTGCAGAAGATACATGCATGCCCTAATGACTGCATCCTCTACCGCGGTGCGTACGAGGATTTGAACGCATGCTCGGTATGCGGTGCATTGTGGTATAAGATCAGACGAGATGACCCTGGTGATGTTGACGGCGAGCCCCGCAGGAAGAGAGTTCCTGCGAAGGTGATGTGCTATGCTCCTATAATACCACGGTTGAAACGACTGTTCAGAAACAAAGAGCATGCCAAGTTGATGCGATGGCACAGTGAGGACCGTAAGAAAGACGGAAAGTTGAGAGCACCCACTGACGGGTCGCAGTGGAGAAAATTCAAGAGAGAGTACTGGGCTGAGTTTGCACGTGACCCAAGGAACATATGTTTTGGTTTAAGCGCGGATGGCATTAATCCTTACGGGGAGCAGAGCAGCAATCACAACACCTGGCCCATGACTCTATGTATATATAACCTTCCTCCTTGGATGTGCATGAAGCGGAAGTTCATTATGATGCCAGTTCTCATCCAAGGCCCTAAGCAAACCGGCAACGACATTGATGTGTACCTAGGGCCATTAGTTGAAGAACTTTTACAGCTGTGGAATGGAAACGGTGTACGTGCGAGGGATGAGCACAGACAGGAGGAATTTAACCTGCACGCATTGCTGTTTGTAACCATCAATGATTGGCCCACTCTTAGTAACCTTTCAAGACAGACAAACAAGGGATACCATGCATGCACGCACTGTTTAGCTGACACCGAAAGTATATACCTGGACAAATGCAGGAAGAATGTGTACCTGGGCCATCGTCAATTTCTTCCGACCAACCATCAATGTCGAAATAAAGGCAAGCATTTCAAAGGTGAGGCAGATCACCAGAAGAAGCCCGCCATGTGTACCTGTGATCACGTACTTGCTATGGTCAGTGATTTACACGTAATCTTTGGAAAGGGTCCCGGTGGACTAGCTGTTCCGAGTGACGCTGAGGGACACGCACCCATGTGTAAGAATGAATCTATATTTTGGGACCTACCCTACTAGAAAGACCTAGAGGTCCGCTCTTCGATCGACGTGATGCATGTGACGAAGAACCTTTGCGTGAACCTGTTAGGCTTCTTGGGCGTGTATGGGAAGACAAAATATACAGCTGAGGCACGGGAGGACCTGCAACGTTTGCACGAAAAAGACGGCATACCTCCAAAGCAGTATGAAGGTCCTGCCAGCTATGCTCTTACCAAAGAAGAGAAGAAAATCTTCTTTGAATGCCTGCTTAGTATGAAGGTCCCGACTGGCTTCTCGTCGAATATAAAGGGAATAATAAATATGCCAGAGAAAAAGTTCCAGAACCTAAAGTCTCATGACTGCCATGTGATTATGACGCAACTGCTTCCGGTTGCATTGAGGGGGCTTCTACCGGAAAAGGTCTGATTAGCCATTGTGAAGCTATGTGCATTCCTCAATGCAATCTCTCAGAAGGTGATCGATCCAGAAATCATACCAAGGCTAAGGAGTGATGTGGTGCAATGTCTTGTCAGTTTCGAGCTGGTGTTCCCACCATCCTTCTTCAATATCATGACGCACGTCCTAGTTCATCTAGTTGACGAGATTGTCATTCTAGGGCCCGTATTTCTACACAATATGTACCCCTTTGAGAGGTTCATGGGAGTCCTAAAGAAATATATCCGTAACCGCGCTAGGCCAGAAGGAAGCATCTCCATGGGCCATCAAACAGAGGATGTCATTGGGTTTTGTGTTGACTTCATCCCTGGCCTTAAGAAGATAGGTCTCCCTGAATTGCGGTATGAGGGGAGACTAACTGGAAAAGGCACGCTTGGAGGGGACTCAATAATATGCAGGGACGAATATTCTTGGTCTCAAGCACACTACACAGTTCTACAAAACTCTACCTTGGTGACCCCGCATGTCGATGAACATAAGAACAGTCTGCGCTCCAAACACCCGGAGCAGTGCGACGACTGGATTACATGTGAACACATCAGGACTTTCAGTAGTTGGTTGGAAACACGTCTCAGAGGTGACAACACTGTTTGTGATGAGCTGTACTCGTTATCCAGGGGACCATCTTCGACTGTAATGACTTACAAAGGATACGAGATAAATGGGAATACATCTTACACGATCTCCCAAGATCAAAAGAGCACCAACTAAAACAGCGGTATCTGCTTTGATGCAGCAACCGAGAGGGGAAAGGACACATATTATGGTTACATAGTGGACATATGGGAACTTGACTACGGAGTAGATTTTAAGGTCCATTTTTTAAATGCAAATGGGTCGATCTGTCAGGAGGTGGGGTACAGGTAGACCCACAGTACGGAATGACAACAGTGGATCTGAACAATCTTGGGTACACTGACGAACCGTTCGTCCTAGCCAATGATGTGGCACAGGTTATCTATGTGAAGGACATGTCTACCAAACCGAGAAAAAGAAAAGATAAGGAAGCGAATACATCAACGATGAGCCAAAGCGCCACATAGTTCTTTCAGGAAAAAGGGACATCGTGGGAGTGGAGGGCAAGACAGACATGTCCGAAGATTATGAAAAGTTTCATGAAATTTCTCCCTTCAAAGTCAAGGCTGACCCAAGCATCCTGATAAATGATGAAGATTATCCATGGTTACAGTGTAATAAGGACACAAGCGAAGAAAAAGTAAAGACTTTCTCCACAACTATTATGATGATACCATGCCAACTTTCAACCTTTTCGTAGTTCATTTGAAATACCTGTTGTAACAGACAAGTTTCCGTATGAAATCCTGATACTTCGAAAGAGATTGTCCGTTTTGTACATGAAGTGCATCCAGTTTTTGTCGTAACCCTCTCAACTTTCTTGCACATGCTATGTGGATGAAATGATGATACCATGCCAACTACCAACCTTTTCAGAGTTCATTTGAAATAATTTTCAATTTCAGGGTCTTATAGCTCAAAATAATCAGAAAGGGTTGAAAATTGATGATGTGGGTTTGAATGGTGCATTTTGAACACACAAAAAGTCAGGAGTTCAAATAAGTTTAAAAAAATGAAATCCCTTTGTAACACACGAGTTTCCGTATGAAATCATGATACTTCGAAAGAGGTTGTCCGTTTTGTACACGAAGTGCATCCAGTTTTTGCCGTAACCCTCTCAACTTTCTTGCACATGCTATGTGGGTGAAATGATGATACCATGCCAACTTTCAACCTTTTCAGAGTTCATTTTCTATTCAAAATCATTAAAAGCAAAAAGAATTTTCATAAAGAACTTTTTTGTTACAAACTTTAATGGCAAAAAGAATTATCATCAAATAAAATAAATAAGTAATTAGAATTTTGTTACAAACTTTAATAGCAAAAAGAATTATCATAAAAGAAAATAAATAAGTAATTAGAAACAAAAAAGAAAGCAAAAAACTAGATTTTTTTTTTAAAAAAAAGTGCCACCTACAGGGCCACCACGGCCTACATACGACTAGATACCCACTACTAGAGCCAGGATGCAGGCCCACGGTAGGCCCAGTAGGCCCACAAGCACAGAGAGTGAATTTAGGCTCGTAAGCCTGCAGTAGAGAGGAGCTCAAAGTGGTTGGTTCGGCAGGGCTTATAAACCACTCCGAGCCCCTCTCGGCTAGCGAGGTGGGACTAAACATAGCACCGCACCGCGCCAGTTCCAGCACACGATCTTTGGTCCTAGTTGGTACCACCAACCGGGACTAATGGGAGGAATTGGTACCGGTTCTTAGCACCAATCGGAACCAATGCACCTCTTTTGTCCCGGTTGATGCCACCAACCGGGACCAAAGGTTTCTGTTTCCCGCCCTTTGGGCTGCTGAAAAGAGACCTTTGGTTCCGGTTGGTAGCACCAACCGGAACCAAAGAGGGGCATTTGTCCTGGTCTGTGGCAAGAACCGGGACTAAAGCTTCATGTATATAAGGCACACTTGTGAAAATTTTGGTTTGCATCTTGCAGTTTGCCCCCGACGACACGCGCGGAGACGACGCCGCCAGGCTGCCGGACGCCGTCGCTGTCGCCCCCACCCCGAAGCCCACGCCGACGTCGTCGCCGTACGCCGCCCACACCGTCGCCGTTGCCCCCGCCCCGGAGCCCACGCCGATGCCGTCCGCCGCCCACTCCGTCGCCCTCGCCGTCGCCCGTGCCCTGCTCCGCGCGCCCGCCCGGATCCTCTGCACGCCGACGCCGGCCGGCCCCGCTGTGAGCCGCCGCCGCCCCGGATCCTCTTTTTTCATTTTTTTCGTATATGTATTTTTTCCATGTATATATACTAGTAAGTGTTTAATAAAATTAGTTAGATTAGTTGAATTAGATGTTTTTCCATGTATTTTAGATTAGTTGAATTAGATGTTTTTTGTCAATTTATATATATATATATATATATGCATATTTAGAAGAAAAAAATTGTTGAACTAGTTAAATATAATAGAACTAGTTAAACAAGTTTATTTTTAGTAAGTGCTTAGTAGTTGAACTAGTTGATTTAATAAAAACTACTTTATTTTACTATAGAAGTAGTTTATTTTAGTAAGTACTACTTTATTTTATTTATAGTAAGTGCTTAGTAGTTGAACTAGTTGATTTAATAAAACTACTTTATTTTACTATATATAGAAGTAGTTTATTTTTAGTAAGTACTACTTTATTTTATTTATAGTAAGTGCTTAGTAGTTGAACTAGTTGAATTAATAAAACTACTTTATTTTACTATATATAGAAGTAGTTTATTTTTAGCAAGAAAATTAATAGAACTAGTTTATTTTTTTAGTTCAAGCAATTCCCGCATCGACGTCGACAATGCCTATCCCGCATCCTCGTCGTCGACTCGGTGGAGGAGGCCGGCTTGATCAGAGGGGCCATGTCCGGGGCTGGGCTCCACCGGGCTAGTATTGGGAGGTGCTACCTTCCGAGGGGCGTAGGTTGGTGAGGAGCCAGCCCGTCGTTGACCCGATCCTTGTTTGGTGGTGGTCACGTGGGCCAGTCCAGCCCATCGTTGACCCGATCCTTGTTTGGTGGCGGTCGCGTGGGCCAGTGACGGTGCCGAGGCTTCCGGACACCGCGGAGGTGGTACGTCACCGTGTCAGCGAGGAGGACGAGCACATCCGTCGCTACATGGTTGCGTTGGAGGGCAGGTTTGACAATACCTGGCAGGTTCTTCAGGGATCTCACTAGAGCTATGATCCTGTGATGGTTCCTTCTCTTTGGGTGTCCACCGCCCGCGACGATACCCGTCGGGCACTACGGTTCTAGCTGTATTAGCGATGCTATATGTATGATAGTATTCAAGGAGTATTAGTGATAATATTCGACGATGTACGGACAAAAGAGATGATGTAGTTTTGCTTATAATTGAATGCATGCTAATTTGAATACTACTTTATTTTACGATTTGGTTTTGCTTATTGAGAATGCTCAAGTTAATTGGAAAAGTACTCCTACTTTGAATGCTAAAATTGGAGAGCACTATATATGCAAGGCATATGCATTTGATTAGTTGATAGCTTATAGGGTTTTTGTTTTTACAGAAATCTAGGAGCCCCCTCCATCATCCGCGCCGTCGTCCCCGTCATCAACCCCCCTCCGACCTCGAGGTGAGACCAGCCAAATCTCCATGTCAATATGAGTCCTATAATGGGAGTCCTCGGGTTGATTTTAAGTCTGTCGAGTCTCCACCATATATGAGAGGACGAAGAATCCCGACTGTTGTCGTGGGGGTAGCTTCTCCTTCATTCCCGTGTGCTAGACACAATTTGGTGTAATGCACTCGGGAACGAAAGGAGGAGCTACCATCACCGACGGTTGCAAATGTCAGAGAGGAATCAGTGAGGGAGAGTCTCCAACCATATATATATGAGAGGACGAAGATTCCCGACTGTTGTCGTGGGGGTAGCTTCTCCTTCATTCCCGTGTGCTAGACAATTTGGTGTAATGCACTCGGGAATGAAAGGAGAAGCTACCATCACCGACGGTCGAATATGTACACCACGTGAGCTGAGAGTTTTCAAGAAAAGGCTCGACAGACCGATAGTCAACCCGTGATGAATAATAATGATCTAATTTAGGTTTTTTAGTACATATATTTAATTGTACAAGTTTTATATTTGAATTATGAACATAGGAAATGTCGTACTCGGACGACGAAAACCGCCCAGGGGAGTGCGACTGGTGCCACGACGACCGAGGTATGTGCGACAGGTTCCTTGAGCTGGACGAAGATTGGCGCTTCAACATTAAGCTCGAGGAGACCTTCGATGTTGAAACGGTACGCAATGACGACAAGAGCTTTTTTTGTAATTAAGCACGACTTCAACTATTTCAACGTGTACTTTTCATCTTTTCCAATTTGACTAGCTTATCCCATGCTATGCAAGATGTTATGTCTTGGAGAGGATGGGTTTTGAAGACCATGAAAGTACGGAAACAAAAAAATTCACCTAAGGACCCATCATGGTGTGGATTTTGAAGTAAAGTTGTATAATTCTGAGAGTGTAACCCATTTTGGTTGTAAAAATTGGGAAGCACTTTGCAAGATGTATGGTTTTGATGAAGGTATGCTTGTCACCATGGATCTTGGTGATTCTAAAATCGAGCAAGACAATATGGACATTTGGGTCCTTGTTGATACGCTTACAATTCTTCCCCTATGTGAGCTTCTCAAACATAGTTATTAAGTAATTTATATTGTTTATTTTAAAATAGTTGACAGCTTATTTCCATTGACAACTTATTTTCATTCTTCAAAGAGTGTGCGGAAGATGGTAGACAAAACCCACTACACCGATGGCTCCGAATTAACTTATCAAGATAAAAATCATCTGATCGCATTTTGTACTGATCTTGAGAATTACAATATCTACTTCGAACTCCTCAACATTATGGTCAATACGTGCCACTAGTGCACGTGTTGAACTACGGTAACTACCATGGAGATACCCTGGTAAGATTTTTTACTATTACGACATTCGTGCATCTTTTGCATACTTCTAAAACTAGTACATCATTTCTAACTACGAAGTTATTACTATGTTTTTCAACAGATAATCCTGAATGATTGTCTGCCTCATATGATGTATCAGCATGGTCGCCTTGATGTTTTGAACATACAACCAGGTCATCCTATGAATCTCAACTGTCCATACCGGATTTCTAAAAGAAGTGAAGACATGACAATCAAAGAATGGAAAAAATGTATGGACAGTCGTAAGGAGGTTCTTGGAAGCAAAAGGAAGATCATGACGGCAAGGAGGTTCTTGGCCGCAAGAATTGGTGATAGGATGATCTCCATTCTCCATAATGGAGAGTCAAGGTCTATATTGTTTTATGCTATTTTACCTTAAGGGTATTTAGGTCCTACCTGATACTGATGATCATGTGCTAAGAACAATTAAGTAGGGTTGGTTCGATGACTATGAGGATGATGATCGTATGACTTGTTATTAATAATGAGTAGAAGTTGTATGATGATGCATGATTAGCAGGACTTGTTATTATATATGATGATGCATGATGCGAGCATGAAGAGTTATTATATATCAGCGGGTGAAATGAACATGGCAGTAGCGTTGGTAAACCAAGCACGAAGATATAAGAGAGGACACTTTTCTCTATTAGCTAGCTAATAACAACCTAAATTAACCCTCAAAACCCCTAAACCAGCCCCTTCCAAAAAAAACTCAGCTCCAGCCAGCTGCTGACGCGTGGATGCTTTTTCGTCCCGGTTTATGTCACCAACCGGGACCAAAGGCCCCCTGTCTGGGCTGGCTGCAGCGGCCACGTGGAGGCCCATCTGTCCCGGTTCGTGTAAAAATCGGGACTAAAAGCCAAGGGCATTAGTACCGACCTTTTAGTCTCGGTTCTTAAACCAGGACAAAAGGCCCTTACGAACCGGGACAAATGGCCCTTTTTCTACTAGTGTGCCTCCCTAGAGAACATCGCCAGCCGCCCCGTGAGTGGCATGGGCGTCAAAGACATGGTATAGAATTCCTTCCCCTTGTCCATATGTGTGTTTGATGCTTTCATCTTTATTTCCTATCAATGTATATTGTTGATTTCATCTTCTTGTGGAGGCATTTCAACCTTTGGAGACCTTCAGGACCCAACATGAGGACAAGCCATTAACCTTGACCCATTGTTGGACGATGATTTGTGAGTGTACAAAGTTTAAGGAGCAATATGCCGCACAAAAGAAAGGTGGGGAGCTAGCGGCGGTCATTGAGCCAAGTGATGGTGAGAAGCGACCGAGGGGGAGGGGAGGACCAACTTCAAGTTGGATGACAAGCGTGATGCTTCGATACTCGCATTGCAAGAAACTTTGAAGGGGGTTCATGACCCAAAAGGAAGTGAGGGAGGAGAGGAAGCGCCAAGAGAAAGAGAAGCAAATGAAGACCTTCTTTGGCATACAAAGAAGAAGCTCGAGATCGAGAAAAGTTATGCCCACAAAAGCAAAGGAGGTGAAGCTCACACGGATCTCGAAGAAAATGAAGATCATGACGGCCGACTTGAGCAAGGTGTCCCAAGGAAAAGGGTTTGGTCTGAGAAGAAGCAAAAGGAGATGCTCGACATAGATGAATGGGCTATGGCCAAGACGCGGTCATTTTGTATGTCGACACATGAACTACGGCCGAGATGCATGGACTATCACTGAGAGAGGTGATTTTGTGAGTGCGGGCACGTATGCCAGCCGTTGGCAAGTCTGCCAGGATGAAATATGGTCGAGAAGGCTAATTTTTGTGTGTTAGCATGTATGTCGGCCAATGGCACTTATGCTGCCTTAAACTACGGAAGCTGTCCATGAATTCTATATTTATTTACGGAAAATATGTTTATTTAACAAAATTGACCATACGGATCAAATAGATCGGCCGGTTGGACACATCGACCTGATTTGAATGGACAAGGCGCCATGTCACTAGCTGGTCCAAACAGGCAAAAAAACAAACAATTTCCACGTTCATTTGCGTCGGTCGGTTCGAGTTGGCCTTAATAATGTGAACACGCCGCTATAGGCACAGGTTTTCGGCGGGACGATAAGCAGCTACCCGTAGGACGGCTTCGAGATCTCTTCACTCTAGTGGCGTATACTTTTTGTATCTATGTGCAAGTTGGGCCTTCATCAGCTGCAGCTCACTCAGGCTCCTCGAGCAAAATGATGGACTTCGCGGCGCTCTCGCCGCTACTCTTCCTCTTCTTCGTTCTGCTCATCCTCAAACTGGTCATCGACCGCTACGCATCGCCAACCCGCGGGCAACGGCTGCCACCCGGCCCATGGCAGCTGCCGCTCATCGGCAGCCTGCACCACCTCCTGCTGTCGCGCTCCGGGGGCCTGCCCCACCGGGCCATGCGCGACCTCTCCCGCGCCCACGGCCCGCTCATGCTCCTCCGCCTCGGCGCCGTGCCCACGCTCGTCGTCTCCTCCGCCGAGGCCGCCAGGGAGGTCATGAAGACCCACGACGCCGCCTTCGCCAGCCGCCACCTCAGCGCCACGCTCGACATCATCAGCTGCGGCGGCAAGGGCATCCTCTTCTCCCACTACAACGACCGCTGGCGCGAGCTCCGCAGGATCTGCGTACACGAGCTCTTCAGCCATCGCCGCGTGCTCTCTTTCCGCCCTGCGCGGGAGGACGAGGTCGCTCGCCTCGTGCGCGCAGTGTCCGACGGGTGCCGCGGTGGCCAAGCCGTCAACCTCAGCGAGAAGATGTGCCGGATGACCAACGACTCCGTGGTGCGCGCGGCCATCGGCGGGAGGTGCCACCACCGCGACGAGTTCTTGCACGAGCTAGACGAGGCCGTGCGGCTCACCGGCGGGATCAATCTCGCTGACCTGTACCCGTCGTCGCGGCTCGTGCGCCGGTTCAGCGTCGCCGCGCGGGACATGGTCAGGTGCCAGAGGAACATCTACCGCATCGTGCAGAGCATCATAAAAGAACGCGCCGGCGCGCAGGTGCCGGAGAGAGGCGAGGACCTGCTCGGCGTCCTCCTCAGGCTGAAGAAGGACGGCGGCCTGCAGTTTGAACTCACCACCGAGATCATCAGCACCGTCATCTTCGTAAGATCCTCCCAGACACCCTTTACAGTACGGCTTTGAAAATTCTCAGTTGATCAGTGTCAATTTGATTTTACACCTATCAGTGCATACTATTTTCATTTATTTTCTTGGCAGCCAAATATGTGCCTTGTACGGTTGTACATATAGCGTGGAGTGGTAACTGGCTAACTGCAGGACATCTTTTCTGCTGGGAGCGAGACATCGTCGACGACGCTCGAATGGGCCATGTCGGAGCTTATGAGAAACCCACGAGTTCTCCACAAGGTGCAGTCGGAGGTGAGAGAGGCCTTCAAGGGGCAAGACAAGCTGACCGAGGACGACATCGTCAAGGTGAGGCTGGGCTACCTCCACCTGGTGATCAAGGAGGCCCTGAGGCTGCACCCGCCGGCGGCGCTCCTGCTCCCACGCGAGTGCCGCGAGACGTGCCGGGTGATGGGCTACGACGTGCCCAAGGGCAGCAAGGTGTTCGTCAACGTGTGGGCGATGGGGAGGGACGACAGGTACTGGGGCGACGCCGAGGCATTCAGGCCGGAGAGGTTCGAGAACAGCACCGTGGATTTCAAGGGCGCCGACTTCGAGTTCCTCCCCTTCGGAGCCGGCCGGAGGATGTGCCCCGGCATGTCGCTCGGGATGGCCAACATGGAGCTGGCGCTCGCTAGCCTCCTTTTCCACTTCGACTGGGAGCTGCCCTGTGGCGTCGGGGCCGAAGACATGGACATGACGGAGACCTTCGGTATCACGGTGAGAAGGAAGTCCAAGCTCTGGGTGCACGCAAAACCCCACGTTCCATGTACTCCCTCGGATCGGAGGTAGTAGCTGATTGGTACCCCTGGCCAATAGATCCGTGTAGCGGCCTTGCACGATTGAATACACTGTCTAAATCTCGGTGGGCTGTTTTATACAGTATGTACTCATTTGTTTCTTTGTCCAAGAGTTTTGATTGTATCGACGGAGAACTGTAGATGCCAAATGCATCCAATTCGGTAGCTATCACATGAACAACCATGGGGGGACGTACGTGTGCTCGGGTGCAAGTGAAACTCTATGTCCCACGGGCAACAGTATTCACCAGCTAGAATACTTCTTGGCCACAAAAGTCTCTTATCTCAATGTTGATAATTTATACTTTTTTCGTCTGGGTTTATTGCTCCCTTCATATTTTATTTAAAATTTTGATGATAGCTTGACTAGAAAAATTTATTTGTACGCCATAAAAGAGATAGTATTGTTGGATTTGTATTCTAAAGAACTTTTCAATGACATACTCTCGAAAAAAAGAACTTTTCAATGATACTAATTTTGTGCTACATAACTTAATTTGCTAGTTAAATTTAAGGTTAAAGTTTGACCCAAAATACATGGTAGACTAATAAACCAAACGGAGGAAGTATCACAAATATGCAGTAACTTTTTTTTTGCGAGAAAGCTTTCGATCTATTCATTAACTGTCAAGGTAGTACAAAGAACACTAGAATTAAAATTTACATCCAGGTCCGTAGACCACCTAGCGACGACTACAAGCACTGGAGCAAGCCAAAGGCACGCCACCGTCATCGCCCCTCCCTCATCGGAGCCGGACAAACATTGTTGTAGTAGACAGTCGGGAAGTTGTCGTGCTAAGGCCTTATAGGACCAGCGCACCAGAACTGTTGCCGCTGCCGATGAAGAGAAGCATATCTAGTAACTATTTATTACCAGTAATCATGGAGGAATATATTATGTAAATGTACATGCATTCAATGATATGCTTTAGAACCGACATCGGGATAGGAATCCAATGATATGCACTTGACATATAACACAATTTTAGTTACTCTAGAACTACTTACCCTATGCACCTGGACGGAGGGGTATAAATAGTAACCCCTCTGACTACTGATTAATAAAATCACATCGAGCCACCCTTTTGGGAGACACTATTAGGCTAGGACAAGGTAGGGAGGCAACCCAACATCGAAGAGACTCATTCTCTGTTTTTGACACACGAGAAGGGCAAAATTGACAAATCTGATCTATGAACGAAACTATTTCATAAACTGAACTGTGTTTGAAAAATTTTTGCCCGACTGACCCTTTTGTGTAGCGCCTGACATCTAGGCGTCACACTACACTGTGCAACGCCTAGCTCTCAGGCGCTACACGCCTAGCCAGTGTCGCACCTCAGAATGTCTGAAAAATGCTAAGTCAGTGTAGCGCCTAGTGTGTAGGCGTTGCACAGCATGCAATATGCAAGCCGATGAACAAAGCTAATTTAACACGCGGAAGAGGGCAAGGAAACAAAACATGAAAGCAGACAAAAGAGCCTGCAGGCAGAGGTATGACGCGCAGCACGTCTGGATGGACATGTGCTTTCATGCATGCATGCAGGAGAAAAAGTGATACAAGTATACGTAGTATATATGAACATGGCAAGTGGATAAAATATTTAGGCCGGGTCCACACCGTGCCAGGCATGAATGGGCTTGCCCTCTTTAGAGTGTGTTCACACCGTGACGTTGGTAACAGGTTTAAATATACTAGCCACTAGTGTAATGCCTATACGCTAGGCGCTACACTGTATAGTGTGGCGCCTAGCTCTTAGGCGTTGCACACTGACTTAGCATTTTACAGACATTCTAAGGTGCGACACTGACTAGGCGTGTAGCACCTGGGAGGTAGGCGTTGCACAGTATAGTGTAACGCCTAGATGTCGGACGCTACATAAAAGGGTCAGTCGGGTGAAATTTTTTCAAACACAGTTCAGTTTGTAAAATAGTTTTGTTCATAGGTCATATTTGTTAATTTTAGCCACGAGAAGAGGGATTTGACACCACGGTCACTTCCGGCTAGTGCACATGAGGAATGTTCGCCGATGGTTCCCTTGGGCGCACGTGAGGGTAGCACCGCCGCCAATCCCGCGGGTTATCCGACCATGCGTGAGGAAGAAATTAGTGTCCACCGCCACTTCTCCTCGCTCCTCCGCTACATCAGTATGCGGCATCGATCCATCACGTACACCCCTTCACGGTAAGACTCTGATGTGAGATTAGTGCCCTGGTTCATATTAGTGTCCGTGTTCTTATTGTTGATTTTAATTTCTTGTGCGAACCACGTGCTCCCAGAGTAGTGCACACACTCTCTTGTATCAAGGAAGGTGCACCATCAATCCAACTAGTTGTTGTACCTACATCAAAAATAAACTGAGACAAACGCGGGAAGGAGCCCTGTGGCATTTTATTAAGTTACAAGGTGTGGGACATTGAATCAAAATTGCCAAAAATAATTGAGAGTGAGGTATCTCGCCTATAGGGTTCGAACCTATGTCTACTTAGATCAACCATAATGCTCTATCCACCGGGCTAGGAGCGCAACTGCACTAGAGTTGCATCGCCTCTGATAATTAGAATGTCGGAGAGGAGAGGTCAAATGTATTCACAGAAAAGAGGGGGTGTGCTACACCCTACACATCGGCCGGGTGATGTTGGTATAAGATTGACCGTAGTCGCGACCGTTAGATGGAGCGCGTGGTGGTAGTTCGATATTCGCCCGTCAGCCTCAGCCCTTTGCAACAGAGACCATGTTGCGCTCGGTCCTTCGCAGCAAGACCTTTGTTGCAAACCTACAATTGTGTGCATCGTTATATTGTAACACTACCTATGTTGCGACCCGTAACAGGACCCCTTTTGCAAACACACCATTGCAAAATCTTGCAGCAACAAGCCATGGAATTACGTGCGCATGGAGCACACACTTGCAACACCTATAGGACCACGTTGTTGATCTGGTCCTGCGACGACCTGGAGCACCGGGGAGGGGTGTGCCCTCAACGGTGTTGGTCCGCGTACGTGGTTGCCCCGCTTGCACCAAAGGTGTTGTTGTGGGTTGCGGAAACAGCGGTGGCGGGCTGGAGCCTTGCCCGACGGTGGTTGGAGTGGTGAGAAATCAACGGGGGCTTTTATAAGGGAAGAAGAAGACTCGGGAGAGGAGAAACATGTGGACAGTTTGCTTCGCCAAGAGACAAGGTAGGAGGAATAGGCGGTTGATGGAACCCACGGGGACATGCGTCATTCGGTAGAGGTAGTCAACGCCTCCGTTGTAATCAGCCAGCTGATTGTACACGTTTCTCTGAAAAGGTCAAGTGCAAAACTAAAAAGAAAAGAGTGTTAATAAATAACTTAGAATATTTGTTTTGTTCGTTTTAATTGTCAACTTTGATATATTGGTGCCCCGCCAAAAAAAATATCCAAATGATAACGCACACATGTGTGGCATATTTACACATCGCCCACACGCCTTGATCCACTTTAATTCTGTTTTGCACGAATCCTAAAGGAATGTGAGTGCCACGTAGGCATAGCGTGTTGTGTGGGCGTTAGAGCGCTCACCCACATGACCCACAGCGCGCGGTTGCCAGCTGTGTGGGCGAAGCAGTTTCCGCCCACACAGTCACCAACCAGTCCACGCGCATGTGGGTGAACTGCTCTTCGCCCACACGACGCTCATACGGTGATAGAAGGCAACTGCGGTTGCACGTATGCGGCAACTAGGTAAACACACATGGCAACTATGATTCGTTGGTAGATGGCAACTGCAGTTGCGCGTACGTGACAACCAGGTAAAAACACATGGTAACTATGATTAACCATACATGGCAACTATGATTGGACCACACGTGAGAACTAGGTAAACACACATTATAACTATTTGTTTGACCACATGTGGCAAGTAGTTAATCACACACGGCAACTATGGTTTGATTGCACGCGGTAACTGCCATAAATTAGACATGGCAACTATATTTAACCAGCTTTTACAACTACATTTGCCATCCCAGATGGCAACTAAAGCGTCATCCCACGGGTAACTAACGTAGCACGTGTGCATTTTTACTTCGTGCCACAAGCGCTGGGTGGGATGAGTAGTACTTGTTGGTCGTGTGCCACAAAGTAGCTGCGCCCACACGTGTGGGCAGTTTTAATGTTCGCCCACACATAACCCTTGTGGGCTGCCTCCTAGTTACG
Source organism: Triticum dicoccoides (assembly GCF_002162155.2). Taxonomy (NCBI): domain Eukaryota; kingdom Viridiplantae; phylum Streptophyta; class Magnoliopsida; order Poales; family Poaceae; genus Triticum; species Triticum dicoccoides. Next base: position 77,769,917 of record NC_041389.1, on the reverse strand, counting down.
CCACACATGATGTGTGGGCGGACGTCTAGAATGCCACACGTTGGCGTTATCAGCGTCCAAAAATTAATATCTTGGTTGCGTTGTCGATGTGCTCCTTTCAACAATCGGAAACAAAACATGCAAATCCCTTTCCGTGTAACTTGTGAACTATTTTTTGAAACTATGATTGTTTTCAGCCCATGCTATTAATGTTTTCAACAGCGCAACCAAGCATGCCTAAAATCAAACTAGTAGAAAATCCCATGCAAATATTAGTCCATTTAGGTTACAAGCTTTTTTAGAACACATAAGAGCTACACATTGTTTTGACAGGTGAATTTCAAGTGTGGTTGTGTGTAAGCCTGTGTTTGCAAGCAATAATTCGTCGTCACATGCTAGTTTTTTTTCCTGTCGACAACAGACTAGCTTGCCAATTCCTATTCGGCGCTCATAGTGCTAGCCATTGCGCTCGGGAGCTCCTATGCAGCGCTGCAGACGCCCGTTGACGATCTGGCGCCTGCAGCGCTGCTAGCATGGGCCGGCCCACTAGCGTACTGCCCCATTTTTTCTATTTTTTGTTACGAAAATGAAAACGTGAAATCAAAACAGGTTTACAGATTTAAATAAAAAAAGGATAATCATTTGAAAAAAAAATCATATCTTTAGAAAAGGTTCATCAATTTTGAAAAAAGTTCATCAATTTGAAAAAAGTTCATTAAAATTGAAAACAAAGTTCATCCAATTTAGCAAAAGTTCATTAAATTTGAAAAAAATCATACAAAATTAAAAAAAGTTCATTTATTTTTAGAACAAAAGTTCATGTATTTTTAGAAAAAAGTTCGATGAACTGAAAAAAATTCATCGATATTTCAAAAAGCGCATCAATCTGAAAAAAACTGTTGAAATTTTTTAAAAGTTCATAGAATTTTCAAAAAAAAACAAATCGTCAACCGGCGCCTAGATGGGCCGGCACATTTATGAACGCCACAGGCGCCAGTTATAAAAAATGCACGTTAACTGCTGCCTGTGGCGCCAAACAGGAAAGGCCATTGCACTTTTCGTACGCGACACACATCCCTCGCTTCAATCGATATTATGTGGACCGATCCACTAATACGTAATCCAGTGTAGTTTCGGTCAATGGTTTTGGAAAGCTTTCGGCCAGTTTTTATATATTTTTTCGTTTTCCGGATGAATTTTATTCATATTTTTTAGTTTTTGTTTATTTTTTCAGTGTGCAAACTTTTTAAATTTTAAAAAATATTTAAATTCGTGACTTTTTCTTAAATTCATGAAACTTATTTTGCAAAACAAGTGATTTTTTTAAATTGAGAACTTTTTTGAATATGTTAACCTTTCTGAAATGCATGAATATTTTCGAAACCATAAACCTTTTCCAAATCCATGAACTTTTTATAAATCATGAAGTGTTCCATATCCTTTTTTGGATGATTTTTATTCATATTTTCACTTTTTTGTTTATTTTTAAATGTGCAAATTTTCAAATTTTAAAAAATCTTTAAATTCGTGAGTTTTCTTAAATTCATGAAACTTATTTGGCAAAACAAGAGATTTTTAAAAATTGAGAAATTTTTTCAATCTGTTAACCTTTCTCAAATGCATGAATATATTTAAATCCATAAACCTTTTCCAAATCCATGACCTTTTTATAATTCATGAAGTGTTCCATATCCATGATTTTTCCAAAGTCCACAGTTTTTTTTATTTAATGAATAATTTTTTTCAAAATCAATGAACTTTTTTCTATTCGTGTACATTTTCGAGTTCATGAACTTTTCTCAAATCTGTGATTTTTTTTCAACCCTTCAACTTTTTCGAATTTGTGGGCTTTTTCCAAGTTCACATTTTTTTAAAAATTGTGGACTATTTTTTGAAACTATGATTGTTTTCGGATTTGCGATTTTTTTCCTAAAAAAATTTATTTCCTGAAAAGTCAACGATCAATGGTCAATCTATGCACTGTTCAACCGCAACCAGTGAAGCAGGAAAACAATGCGTCACGAGCAAGGGCTCACCTCCTTTGCGTGGGCCGACCCATGAGGGGGTGCGCGTGGGTGCTAGCTACCCGTCCTTGGCGCTTTTAAGGCGCTAGGGAGGGGGGGGGGGCCCAAATCCCTATTTGGTGCTTAAGGCACGATTTATAGACTTATTTACTAACTGGCGCACACCCCTCCCAACACGTACGTAGCACATTAGCTGGCTCATGTACATTCACTTTTTTCATTTACGGAAGTATTTGCACCATCCGGTTTTGTGAAGCTTCTAGGAAGCTTCCAAATTATTTTTTATGGTTTTATATTTTTTTCCTTCTTTGATTTCGTTTTCCTTTTTCCTTTTTTCTAGTTTTTTAGTTTTCAAATTTGTAAACTTTTTCAAGTCCAGGAACTTTTTAAAATTAATTAACATTTTTTAATTCTTGAACTATTTCAGAATTCGAGAGCGCTTTATCCAATTTATTGATCTTCTTTCAAATTCATGAACTTTAAATGTTTTGTGAATTTTTCTAAAATTCATGAATGAACTTTTTAAAAATAATAAAAATTATTCACAAACTTTTTTAAGTTCATCAACATTTTTTTAATTTTTGAACTTTTCAAAATTCACGATTTTTTTAGAATTCGTGCACTTTTTTTCCAAATTCATGAATTTTTTCCAAGTTATATAAAATTCGCGAATTTTCTAAAGTTTTGTAAACTTTTTCATATTCATGAACTTTTTATCAAGTTCATGAAATTTTCTTCTAATTTACTAGCATTTGTCAAAATGTTGAACTCTTACCAAAATTTGGGACTTTTATTTTTATTTTTGTGGATTGTTTTTCATATTTATGTAAAATTTTCAAACTCGTGAAGTTTTTTCTAAGCCAGCGATCATTTAATAAACCCATGACCTTTTTTATATCAAGAAAGTTTCAAAAGCACAAAAACCAAGAACAAAAACAGAACAGTCAAAGGCGAGTGGAGCGAGCGAACGAACACTGAGCGACATAAGGGAGCTTAATATGTTGCAGCCGCTCCCACTCGTTGACCGCCG
>NC_041389.1:77690096-77766562 GCF_002162155.2 Triticum dicoccoides | reverse complement strand
GGGAGCCCCTATTTTCTCGCTGTTAGTGAGCACAGGAGGATGCCTTGCGTCGGGGAGGGGGGAGGGGGAGCCTAGACGGGCCGGCCCAGCCACTCGGAAAGCCACGACCTATTTTTTTCTCTTCTGTTTTCTGTTCACATTTTTTTTGCTTTATTTTGTTACTTTTGTTTATACTTTAAAATATTCTACATATATAAACAAAAAAACAATCTTCAAAAACACATTTGAAAAATGTTGAACAAGTAGCTGAAAAATGTTGAGTAAGTATTAAACAAATGTTGAACAAGCATTTGAAAAGTATTGAAAATGTATTCAATTTTTTTGAATAAGTACTAAATTTTTTGAACAAGTATTTGACAAATGTTGAATAAGGATTAAAAATTGTAGAACGAGTATTTGAAAAATGTTAAACAATTAGTTGAAAATGTTGAATAAGTACTAAAAATGTTTAACAAGTATTTGAAAATGTTGAATAATAATTTGAAAATGTTGAATAAGTATTAAAAAAGTTGAACTAGTATACGAAAAATGTCGAACATGTAGTTTATATAAAATAAGTATTAGAATGTTGAACAAGTATTTATAAAATGTTGAATAAGCGTTTGGACTAGTCCTGGCCATCTCAGGCCCGACCCTATCAGCCCACCCAGGCCTGGCCCTAAAATCCAGGGCCTAGGCCCGATGGGCTTGCCCATGTGCCGGGCTTGGGCCTGAGTTCTGAGCCCACCAACAGGGCGTGGACAAGCTTGGGCTTGGCATATTGGCATTTTAAGGAATAGGCCCGGCCCATGGCCCTAAGCCCTAAGGCCTTTCAGGGCTTTTTACTAGATGGGCCGGGCTTGGGCTTGAAAAGTAGGCCCAATGGTAGGGCCTGGGCCTTAGTATTCTGCCTTGGGCTTTTTTAGGCCCGACCCGGCCCATGGCTAGATATAGTTCGGACAAAGTTGAACATATATACAAAAAATGTTGATCACTTATTAAAAAGAAGTTTTGAGATGTACAAAAATGTAGAATTAAAACGAAAATGAACAAAAGAAAAAAAATGGAGAAGAATGTTAGATGTGTATTTGAAAATATTGTTGACAAATAAAAAATGTAGAATAATAACAAAAAGAGCAAAGAAACCTGAAAATAGAAACAAAATAAACAAAAACAAAGTAACAAAATGCAAACAAGAATGAAAAGAGGAGAAGAAAAAATAAAAATAAATCTAAATAAAAAAAGAAAAAGGAGAATAAAGAAAGCCAAAGAAAATATAAAGAGAAAATAAAATAAACTGGGAAAACTGCGAAAGGAAACGAAAAATAAAATCTGGATCAAACGTCATAAAGATGTTCGCACCCCTAGAGCTAACCAGTAGTGCAACGTGGTCATAGTGGCTAGCAGCGCGCGAGTATCCCTTTCCACCTTTTTTAACTTTAGCTTCCGCGAACGGGGAATGGGCCGGCCCAGTTAATTCGTACCTTCTGCAAGACTTCTCCAGCGAAGTTAATTTGTACCTTCTGCAAGACTTCTCCGGCGAATCGTTTTAGGCGATAAATAGTCGCTGTGCCTAAGAGGCGCTCCCGGGAGACTCATCTAGTTTTTTGTTGATCCTCAAAAAAAAAATCCAGCCTTTTGTTTTAGAACAATGCGTCGCATGGCCGATCAATGATTCATCGTTGATGGCTATATAAAGCCCATAGGTTATCAATCTAGATTGGGCCTTGAGACACAATCCACTATTCCATACCCTTATATAGTGTGCGAATAACTTTGAAAGATGGTCTTTGGATGAAGCCAATCCAACGGTGCAGACATGGCAAATCCGAGCACTATCGGCCGTTGGATATCATCTACATTCCACCAGATTCTGCCACATGTACAATCTAGAATATTCCATGGTTGAACTTAAGCATAATGCACAAATCTCAAAACACAAGCACTTTTCCTTTGTTCTAGAATCTTCCGTATCATAATTTGCCCAGTTTTTTTGATTAATTGCCATTATTTGTTTTTAGTTTATGCATTCTATGAATCTTAAAATAGGTTAACTTTTTTATAAAAACTAATTGGTTTTGAATGAGATGAACTATAAGAATTAAACGAACATCTATATCATGCATACATGACTCAAAGCTTACACGCTATAATGTGATGTTTATTCATAACTTGGTTGCCAAATCTCATGCGTGCAATGAACGTGTACCTTGCTAGTCTGCCTTAGAGACACAATACATTATTTTTTTAACACAATAGAGACGCAGACGCTCATGTATGCATATATACACTCACCTTTATAAACGCACGCACGCACGCACACCCGATCGTTATGAGCAGTTTCCGAGAGATTAAACCGGCATCTCATTTTAAGATTGACAAAGTCGCCCTGGATGCCTTTATAGTTGTCCGGAACGTCTCCGCTCACTGATCGCACATAGCCAAAAGACCTGAAATAAATCCAGGGAATGCGAGCTCTGGTATCAACTCTAGGATTTGTACTCTAGTGGGCTAGAGAATACCACAGTTCTTCTAATCATCCAACTGTAGGTTGGCTTGCTATTATTAAGGTTGTGGTTGTCGGAAGATAAAGTTTGTTTTGTTAGGTTTTGGAAATGGCTTGAAGATTCTTTGCCCTTTTTTTGGTGTTCTTTCCTTTTTGTGCTCTGTCCGCTAGTTTCACCCATTTTTTTATCTTGGTTTTTTTTTATTTTTATTTCTTTCATGGTTTTCTTTTCATTTTTTCCCTTTTCAAGATTCATGATCATTTTAATAATTCTTGAATACATTAAGAAAATTAAAAATATTTTTAAAATTCATGGACATTTTTAAACAATGCAAATGTTTTTTTTAGATTCACAAAAAAATTTAAACTTCGTGAACATATTTTAAAGTTGTTGAATAATTTTTGAAAAATCGCAAACACTTATTAAATTTCATGAACATTTTTTAAATTCGCACAACAAATTTGAGCAGTCCGAGTCGAGGCACTGGTCGGAGCTGGCCGCAATGGTGCATGCGTGAAACTATGTAGTACTACCTCGTCCTGGTTTATTGGTCCCCTTAGTATTTTGTGCCAAACTTTGACCATAGATTTAGTTAAGAAAATAATAATGCATGTCACCAAAAATTATATTCTTGGATTTGTATTTGAACATAGTTTACAGAGATATTATTTTTTGTTACATGCATTAACATTTTATTAGTTGAATTCAATGTTAAAATTTGACACAAAATGAAGGGGGGCCAACAAACCAGGACAGAGTACATGCACAGCCACCGCCGGGACCCTGAGCAGCAAGCCGACCATGGCCTTTTTTACCGTCTTGACCTTCTCAGCAAACTTTAGCACAAAATGAACTCTCATAAAAAAATATTTCACGATCAGACCCTTTTTGGAATCGACGCCGCGGCATTGCTGGTCCACACAGAAACATCAAACCGTCCAGCGTTTCTGATCTAACCATGACTTAGTCAAGTATCTACGTGGCAGGACGGAAACGCCAAGGTCCATGGCGTTACTAGAAACACCAAGGCCTTTGGCGTTTCATCCCCAATTAGAAACACCATAGGGGGTGTGGCTTTCGCAACAATGTGTGCCCATTCGCCACTTATGTATTAAGGGAAGAAACCTCTGTTTTCGAGTCGAACGACTAGTCGTGACTAGTCGTCGACTAGTCGACAAGTCGACAAGTCGTTACATGAAGGCCGACTCAACCCGTCGACTCGAATCATTGGATGAGTCGAGCGACTCGATCGACTAGTCCCGACTAGTCTCGACTAGTCGCAGTTTTTGAGGCGAACGACTCGTTCAATCTGTCATGGAAGAGGAGTTGGGAAGAGAAAATGGAGCAGGGAAGGAGGGACGGCTCCAGGGAAGGATGGGGGAGGCGGAGAGGAAGGGGTGGAGGCAGAGAAGTCATGGAGGAGGAGATGCAGCAAGGCCATTGCGACTGTCGATTCGTGCCTGGGGGCTGGAAGGGGAGCAGGTGAGAGAGAGAGATAAGACGAGAGTGGATGGACGGTGAAGATTAGAGAATATGGATGGTCCAGATTGAGCTAGGCAGGCTAGGGTTTCATTGGGCCTTACTGGGCCAATATTGCCTTGTGGGCCAGTATTGAAGGAAGATTGGAGCGTCTGGAAACCTAGATCGAACAGTTCCAGCCCCCCTCCCCCGACCCAGCCCTCTTCTGCAGCAGGCGCCGCCCTGGCTTGCTGCTCGTCCCCTTCTCCCCTGGTTGCTGCTGCCTGCTGCTCATCCCTTGGTTGCCGCTGTTGCTGGGCTGCTCCTCCCATCTCCTGATGGCCTTGTCTTGGTTGGTTGCTGCGACTCCTCCCTTGGTTGCCGCTGGCTGCTGCTGGTCTGCTGCTGGTCTGCTCCCTACTGCTTAACTCACGTTGACTCATCGCATGTCGACTCGTCGACCATGAGTCTAGACTAGTCACGACTAGTCTAGAGTTGCCCCCCTGAGCGACTCGTCGATTCATCGACTCGAAAACCTTGGAAGAAACGCTGGATGGCTTGGCGTTTTTGTGCAGACCAGCAACGCCACGGCATGTGCGTTACCAGTCCGAGTCGAGACACCGGTCGGAGGTGCTCATAGGCATAAGGTGTGCGTGTGTGCGTTCATAAGTGTGAATGTATATGCGTGTATATGAGCGCTTGCGTATGTACCATGTTCAAAAAAAAGATGATATCGTGAAATAAAATCTGAAGAGTTTATTTCGTGCTAAAGTTTACTGAGAAGGTCAAAACAGCTAAAAAGGCCGCCGGTCATCAGCAGCCATGAACGGAAATGACCGCCGCGGTCGCAATCAGTCACGTCCGGCGCCAGGGCGGGCCGGGCCCCGGCAGGTGGCGCCTGGTCGTCGTCTCGATCAGCCGAACGAGCCAGCCAAGACATGTAGCAGCACAGCTAGAGCATCTCCATGTATGCTTCATTGGGAGGCAAATTTGACAATTTTGACCTGTAGATGAAATCATTTCACAAAGTAAACTCTCTTTAAAAGAAATTCACTCAGCTGACCTTTTTGAGTGACGCCCGACACAAAGGCGTCACACTACACTGTGTAACGCCTGACTGACAGGCGCTACACGCTTGACCAGCGTAGCATTCCGGACTGCCGAAAAATTACTAAGTCAATGTGCAACGCCTAAGAACTAGGCGCTACACTATAGCGCCTAGACCCTAGGCGTTGCACTATACAGTTGCCGCTGCTTGCAGGCGCGCAGCAAACACAGGGCTACAAAACTGCTAGCACTAGTAGTAGTACTCCAACGAGACAAGAAAGCTGCTTGCCGCAGCAGGTGCAGCTGCATGCACTGCTATTCCATCCATCCAATCCTTGATGCAGCTGTTGCAACGTACAGGGAGTAAAGAGAGGGCTGCTGCGCGTGTATCCGTTCCGGCCTATCTGAAAAGACGTGATACCCAGCTGCTGCATGCGATGCATGGAGATGGAGGCGAAGTTCCTTGCGCTGGCTTGAGGCGACGTACGTGCAGTGCAGCGCAGCTGTGCAGGATCTAGTCAATACGTATAGTGCAACGCCCGGAGGCTAGGCGCTGCACAATATAGTGTGGCGCCTAGCTCTTAGCCGCTGCACATTTACTTAGTAATTTTTACGCAGTTCAGGGTGCGACGCTGGCCAGGCGTGTAGCGCCTGTCAGTCAGGCGTTGCACAGTGTAGTGTGGCGCCTCCGTGTCGGGCGTTATTTAAAAAGGTCAGCTGAATGAATTTTTTTTAAATGAAGTTCATTTTATGAAATGATTTCATCCACAGGTCAAAATTGCCAAATTTGCCTCATTGGGATCCCCCGCCTCCAGCTGCATGCCGCGAATCTGCTGCATGGGCCACATAGTTCCATGCTATGCATCGTACGTGCCAATCACCATCACCGTGCATCACGCAGCCATGCATGCAGTGCAGGCAACGTTGCAGAGGGGATCACGGGGGAGGGGAGAACCGGAGAAGAGCAAAAGCCGAGATGATATGGTGCGGCTTTCTCGGTCGCCGGGCCGTGGACGCGCCGTCCGGTAGGTATCCTGCCTGCGGCCATACCACTGGCGGAGCCTCTTGGGGGCCACGACCCCCACCTGCCAAAACTGCAAATTATTTTTTACTAGATATACTTATAGCGTCCAGAGCTGCCTGGTCACCGCGCTGCTTAATTCTGGCCACATCACCGTTGGTTGCTGCGGAGGAGGGTGGCCGATGGCAACCACAAGACTCGCTGGCCTCGCCGGAACAGGTCGTCTTGTCCATGGTTGCCAAGAAGGCTTTTAAGTTTGTAGCCACCATGAATGGACCTTGCCGCTTCGACCCCTCCCCAAAATTCATTCTTCACGGAGTACCGTCTTCAATTTCTTCTGATGCTCGCCCTGGTAGCATTAGCATGCATCCATTTTGCCCTTCCCAAACTCCATGACTACCCATGGATGCGAGATTTGAGGCAATTTGTTGCAGATGTGAGGAAGACAGAAAATGGGATATGCTTGAGGAAGGGAACTTTTTGTTTTGGAGCTTTTGAGGGGGAACTTGCGTTTGGTGGCCAGGTATGACAGAAAAGGCCTGTTTAAATATTATAACTGGGCACATGACTTACGAGGCATTGGGAAGCTGCTGTATTCTTGGTGAGGTGGCAGAAATGATACGGTAAATTATACTGGGACTGCGCTATGCATTCTAGGCCAGCTCATCAGTAAATAAATCTCCTTCCCTAGCCCTATGAGGCTATGACGCTCGTCTCCCATTTCCGAAATATGAACATCTTTCAGTGATCGACTCCATGTCTCCATGGCGATATGATTTCTAGGTCGTCCTTTTAAAAATTTAACCATGTTTCTCCCTTTTCTTGGCTACTCCTTCGACTGCTGACCCACCGGCTGGTTGCTGCTGCATCTGCACATCCTGCTGTTACGCGCCACCTCCATGGTGACAACCGTCGATGGACCGAACTGCCCAACAAAGGAAGAAGAAATTTCGATTGCCATCTAAATTTAGTCGTCTTTTGCTCATTCGTGTGTATTCTATTGATGTAGAGCACTAAATGTCAGTTGCATATCTTTTCAAACATACTCCCTCCGTCCCATAATAATATAAGGGCGTTTTTTTACACTAGTATAGTGTCAAAACACTATTATATTATGAGACGGAGGGAGTATTTTGCTTTTCGTTAGAAATTGTGCCCCCCCCCCCCTCGTTAGGGCATCTACAACGGCAACCCGCAAAAAACCTCCAGCATCTGTTCAAGGACAGGGACTAGTTCGCGGACACGGATACGGGACGTCGACATCCAACGCTAGCCGGATACATTTTCACAACAACTTGAATCAACTGGACGAAATTCGTTCAAATATGACGAATTTTGATATAAAAACGACGGATTTCATTTAAAGTGGGATAATTTGTACATAAAACCGGACGATATTTCGTCTGGTGAACTAAAAACCTAAAACTAAAACCCTAACTATCCTATACTTCAAGGTGACCTCATAGGAGCCGGCTCCTCCTCCTTCGTCATCGTTGCCCTCGTCGGGTTTGGGGCGGTGGTGCCCCGGTAGGGCTTCCCAGCGGCCGCCTGACGCTCGCGGATGATCCTCTCCGCCTCCTCATGCGTCCTGGCAGTGCGGCCGCGATGGCCAAGGACGTGGGTCGGGGTAGAGGGCGGCAGCGGCGATCTCGGCAAGGGATCATTCCTCGCCGTACCTGACTATCTCCGCGTCGAGGCTGCGGAGACGACGCTTGGCTGTCTCCAACATCATCACGGAGCAGTCTAGGGACCAAGCGTACGCCAGGTCTGGGTCCGCCACGATGTGTGGCGGCGGGACGTCGGAATCCGTGAACTGGGATCGGCGCGCAGCATCGCCATGGCCTGTCCCGCTGACGCTGCTCCCGGTTGACGTACTCCTGCACCGTCATGGCGCCCTGGGACGGCGACGAGGAGGAGGAGCTGCCGCGGAGGTAGTGCAGAATGCACCCGTGCGCCTTGGGCAGGGGGAGGACGGCGGTGAGCAGCGCTCCTCCTTGACGATGCGATGAGGTGGCGGCGAGAGGGGCTCCACCTTCACGGTGCGCCGGGACGACGGCGAGAGCCGTTCTTCCTTGACGCGGCGTCCGATTTGTGCGCCACTGCTGCGCGGCGGCAAAGAGCATGGAGGGGATGCCAGCTCCGGCTTCACGGGGAGGAGCACCACTAGTGGTAGATCCAGGCCGTTGATGTGGACGACGGAGTGACGGAGCATTAACTCCATCTGCTCCACGAACTCCGCGTCGGTGCCAACGTAGATCTAGTCCGGCACCGTTGGCGCAGACTGTGGCGGCTGCTGCTGCTGCTGGTCCTCCTCGTCGCCGTAGGAGATGATGATCTCTGCCTGCGTTGAGTCGCCACCAGCCGACAAGGACGACAACCCCGGAGTCCGAGGCGGCGCCTTCACGAGCCGCCAGATCCCGCCCCAGAACCGCCTGCCAGCACCGACGCCCAGGACTTGCCCATCGCCGGAGATGTAGATGGGGGTGTGGCGAGGAGGAAGGAAGAGGAGGAGGATCCGATGTGGACGGGGCCAGAGCACGCCTTAAGTAGCTGCGACCAGGCCATGCGAAGGGTCGGCCAACCGCTTCAATGCGGCGGAGTGACTGGAGTTGGTTACTCGGGAACCTGCGTCCGCGCTGAAGCAGCAAGTATCGAGAGGTCGCGTCGGTCAGCCCTGCCCGCCCTCCCTCCAGTCACATCACGGTTGTCGATGTGAAAACAGGCAGACCTCGGGGTAGGGGATCCCGAGATGTGGATCTTGGATCAGTGGTAACAGGAACAAAGGAGACGATATTTACCCATGTTCGGGCCCTCTTGATGGAGGTAAAACCCTACATCCTGCTCTTGTTTATATTGATGGAGACATCGGGTACAAGCTTGATCTACCTCGAGATCGTGAGTTGTGTTCGGACCCTAGGGCTAGGTGAATGTAATTGTGATTCCGTCCCCTCTATGGGCTAAACCCTTTGGCTTATATACACGCTAGGTAGGGCATTTAGGGTTGCGTAGTCGGTATCCAGGGGGATTGCATGGTGGCGGTAAAAGATGTCTTGGAGTATACGTCAAGTCTTTAGCAGAGTTAGTCTTGATTATGTACATGCAGCTTCTGGAGTCCACCTAATGGAGAGTAAGGCTCACAGGCCCAGCCCGAGGACCGCGGGCCGACTTGGTTGGCACCCCTTAGTCCAGGACACCGCCAGTAGCCCCTGAACTAGTCTTCTATGCCGAGGACAACCTCCTTGATATAAATAACTTCGGATCCAAAGTCCTTGGCTTGATAGACGAGTTGTCCTTCTCTGGTAATTCGAGAGTCCTTTCCTTTAAAGGTTACTACGGACCACCCCTCGAATGAGTGGCGTTCCCTGACCATGGCCTAGCCGAACTTGCTTGACGCTCGAAGATGCGAGATTACTTGACCATAATGGCCAGCCGCATAGGTCTGAATAGTGCTTTATAGCTTGACAACTTTATAGAAGCGACACCATCCACGACTGGTCAAGCAGTTATTGCTCACCCGAACCATGGCCCGAGGCAATCTTCTTATTGGTGCATCCCATCGAGATGGAGACTGTGCCCGTTTTCTCAGGGATATCATTAAGATCTTGCTTCTCCCTGTACACATAATGACATCTTTTGCGGGGAGTGGCGATTTCAATGGCGCGACAGAGGGACTCTTGGTTTTACCAGCCTATATAAGAGTAAAAACATAGCGATGAAAAATCACACTCTCTTTTCCCCTCGCCTGCTGCCTCTTGAGATCCAGCACCCATATCCAATCTTGCCCTCACTCTCCGTAGCGCATCCTAGTCTCTGTTCTCAGCACCGGCCGACGCCAACCTCAAGGGGCACTGGGCTTGTTTCTCTGTTACAGAGGGAATCATCCTGGAGCTGCGCAGCATGGGGTACATCCCTGCCAATGTCAATGCCCAAGCGCAGGACCCAAACCAGCAGGTACTCGCTCCCAACCCAAGGGAGAGTGTGGTCTTCGTCCCTCACCTCGTTAGAGGTTTGGGATTCCTGCTGCACCCCTTTGAGCACGGGGTCATGTTCTTCTATGGGCTGGATTTCCATCATCTAGCCCCTAACTCAATCCTCCACCTCGTCTCCTTCATCACGGTCTGCGGGGCCTTCCTCCTCATTGAGCTGCATTTTGGCGTCAAGCCGAAGTCCAACGGCTCCGAGCTCACAGAGTGCGGAGGTGCCATGATCGGCAAAAACCTGAAGGTCGGCTAGTTCAAAGGAACCTTCATAGAGACCATCAAAGAGTGGCAGCACGAGTGGTTTTACATCACTAAGCCGCTTACTGCCGCCAGGCTGAGGTCCCGACATTTTCGACCGGGCCTCAGAGGAAGCTGATGTCCTAGAAGAAGAAGGGCCTTGTCTGGGGGAACCAAGACGAGGTGGAGGCACTGACCAAATAGATCCAGTGGTGGTCTGATCAGAAAAACCTCCAGCTGGCAGACATGGTAAATGACATGCTCCATCGCCGCATCCTCCCACTCCAGCTTCAGGCCACCCTGATGTGGGCGCACAAGTCCGAGGGTGTAGGGCCCGTTCAACACTTATTCCGCTCCACCTTGGTTGGAATGTGGACGCGACTGTTCAAGCTGTCCGAGGACGAATTCCCTTCGCAAGGGCGTGGCCTCAGCTTTGAAGCCGACTACGATGCCTCCGATGTAATATTTCAATATACAAGTCTATATGTAGGACCTTGAAGTATGTCTAGAGGGGGGGGGTGATTAGACTACTTGACCAATAAAAACTTAACCTTTTCCCAATTTTAGAGTTTGGCAGATTTTAGCTATCTTAGGACAAGTCAAGCAACCATCACACTATTCAAGCAAGCATGCAAAGAGTATATAGGCAGCGGAAATTAAAGCATGCAACTTGCAAGAAAGTAAAGGGAAGGGTTTGGAGGATTCAAACGCAACTTGAGACATAGATGTTTTTGGCGTGGTTCCGATAGGTGGTGCTATCGTACATCCACGTTGATGGAGACTTCAACCCACGAAGGGTAACGGTTGTGCGAGTTCACGGAGGGCTCCACCCACGAAGGGTCCACGAAGAAGCAACCTTGTCTATCCCACCATGGTTGTCGCCCACGAAGGACTTGCCTCACTAGCGGTAGATCTTCACGAAGTAGGCGATCTCCTTGCCCTTACAAACTCCTTGGTTCAATTCCACAATCTTGTCGGATGCTCCCAAGTGACACCTAGCCAATCTAGGAGACACCACTCTCCAAGAAGTAACAAATGGTGCGTTGATGATCAACTCCTTGCTCTTGTGCTTCAAATGATAGTCTCCCCAACACTCAACTCTCTCTCATAGGTTTTGGAACTGGTGGAAAGAAGATTTGAGTGGAAAGCAACTTGGGGAAGGCTAGAGATCAAGATTCATATGGTAGGAATGGAATATCTTGGCCTCAACACATGAGTAGGTGGTTCTCTCTCAGAAATGGTAAGTTGGAAGTGTAGGTTTGTTCTGATGGCTCTCTCCACGAATGAAGAGGAGGTGGAGGGGTATATATAGCCTCCACACAAAATCTAACCGTTACACACAATCTACCAAACTCGATGGGACCGATTCAACAGACTCGGTCGGACCAATTTAGCAAACCTAGTGACCGTTAGGATTTTCGGTGGGACTGACATGCAACTCGGTGAGACCGATTCGGTTAGGGTTAGGGCATAACGTGATCTCGGTAAGACCGATTACACAAACTCGGTGAGACCGATTTTGGTAATAAGCTTTCCAGAGAGTTGGTCAGGTAAACTCGGTGCGACCGATTTGCTCTTTTCGGTGAGACCGAAATGTTACAAAAAGGAAATAGAGAGTTTACATTGCAATCTCGGTGGGACCGATCGCTCACTTCGGTTAGACCGAAACGTTACGAAGGGAAATAGAGAGATTACAATCCCATCTCGGTGAGAACGAGATCCCTATCGGTAAGACCGATTTGCTTAGGGTTTGTGGCAGTGGCTATGACCTTTGGAATTGGTGGCGCCAGATAGGAAGATTCGGTGTGACCGATTTTGGCTTTAGGATTAGTTCATTTGTGGATGTGGGAAAGTAGCTGAGGGTTTTGGAGCGTATCACTAAGCACATGAAGCAAGATGCTCATTAAGCAACACCTCATCCCTCCTTGATAGTATTGGCTTTTCCTATAGACTCAATGTGATCTTGGATCACTAAAATATAAAATGAAGAGTCTTGAGCTTTTGAGCTTGAGCCAATCCTTTGTCCCTAGTATTTTGAGGGATCCACTTTCATCATCCATGGCATGCCATTCATTGAGCTTTCCTGAAATAATAGTCTTGGAATAGCATTAGCTCAATGAGCTATATGTTGTTATGAATTACCAAAACCACCTAGGGATAGTTGCACTTTCAATCTCCCCCTTTTTGGTAATTGATGACAACATATAGATCAAAGCTTCGACAAATGATAATAAGATTGAATAACATCGTCGCTTTGAGAAGTATGTGATAAGCAAGAGCTCCCCCTAAATTTGTGCATAGTTTAAGATTTGCTTTGGACTGCAAATGCACAATGAACTAGGCTCATGGGTTACTCTTCCATGTCACATACATCTTGGTGGAGCACTCAAAATAATAAATATTGAATACATGCACTCATCACCAAGCAAAGTGAATGGTCACATAGGATAGATAAGATAAAATCATCAAACATGCATAAGTGTAGCTTATGATCAAACACATGATCATCAATGTCTCACAAGAATAGTATCTCAAGCAATCAAAAGCAAACAAGTCTTAATCACCAAATAAAGCAAGAGAACAAAATCAACACTCTCTCTCTCTCTCGAAGCCTATGATCTATACATTTTTCTCCCCCTTTGGCAACAAGTTACCAAAAAGTTCATAGAAAATGCATAGTGCTAGATCGTCTCTCAGGCTTGATCTTCAGGTGGTGGTGTCCGGATAACTCCAAGGACGAAGGCTTCAGTTGAAGTGGAGGGTGCTGGAGTTGATGCTGGAGCTGGTTGCACTGGAGCTGAAGGGGCTGTAGCTGGTGCTGAAGATGTTGTTCTGGTGTCTGTCACAGGCACTGCAACTGACCTATGGGCTCTAGGCAGTCTGGCAAACACATTAGTTGTAGTCTTGCCATGCCTCTCCTGCATGTCATCCTACAGCTGCTCTACCACTAACTGAATCTCAGTTACTTTGACATCAAGGTCATGGAATTTTAGTTCCATGATTCTTTCCAGGCTCTCCTAATTCTGAGTGAGGGTGCCAATCCCTTCTCAATCCTTAGTGTTGATGCTATCAAGTAACCAAGCTGCTCCTACTTATTCTTCAAGAAATACTCAGATGCCTCCTCTTGAGTTGGCATCTAGGCAGCCTTCTCCTTCCTTGCCTTCTCCTTCTTCTCTTGAGCTTGAACTGATGATGGATCATTCTCATTCATGACAACCTCATTGTCCTCAAAGTCTGGATAAAGTGAAAAATGTTCCTTATCCAATTGATATTTCCCTATGCCCATCTTTGAGTTTATCAACTCCTGAATCTGAGGGGCATATCCACAGCTCCTCTTCTGATCTACTGCAGTCCTCTTAATGGTTTCAATCATAAGGCTCATGACTTTGAACTTCTGTGGCACATCAAACACATGCAACATGTTGATGGCATGCCCTCTGATCATGTTATGGTCACCAGACTTAGGCAACAAAGTGCGCCTCAAAATCCAATTGATTGTTGGCAGCCCTGACAGCAGAAAGTGGACTGATCCAAACTTATGTGTCTCAACAGCCTTGTCTGGGATCTCCTTGTACATGTGTGCCATGGAATTGTGATCCATCTTCTTCTTGGCAGAAATGTCCAGGTCATCTTCCTCTTCCTTTGGGGCATTTATCAGACTTGCCCATTCTCCAACAGTTGACTGGTATCTGGTGCCTTCTGACATCCAAACTATCCTTCCATCTGGATAGAAATGTGCTATGGAGTAGAATTGCATGATAAGTTCATCATTCCAGTTGGTGAGCTTCTGCCCAAAAAAATCAGCAACTCCACAAGCAACAAAACTGTCTTGCATTCCAGGATAGTGCTCTTCATTGTCCTTGATGTAGGTCCAGTCGACCCACCTCATGTCACAAACTATGGGCTTCTTATCCAACAAGATTGTCTCATAGAAGTCCTGCTGTTCCTTTGTATGGAACCTGTAGTCAACAACAGTTCTTCTCCTTGAGGCATATGGATCTTCCATCCTCCATAGCCTCAACCCTGAGTCCTTCCTGATCCTCATGTCCTCAGCCACAGGATGAGCATCATTGTGGTCTGGTATCTTGGGCTTGAGCTTCCTTAGGACATGTCCTTCTTCATCTTCTTCATCAGCAACATTTGGCACTGGGGCCTTGTTCTTCTCAGCAGCTGGAATACTCCTAGTATTCCTCTTTGGTATAAGCTTGGCCTTGGAGGCAGCTTTGGGTGCTTCCTTGGGCTTAGATGTTGCAGCCCCTGATCTAATAGCATCACCCATAAGCTTTGGTGCCTTAGGTGCTGGTGCAGCAACCTCTTCTTCCTCTTCAGAATCTCTTCTCATAGAGGGCTTTCCAAGGACCTTGGCAGTTGTGGTTCTTGCTCTCTTTTTCTTCTTGTCCTGAGCACCTTCATCCTCTGATTCAATGGTAAACTTCATTGTCTCTCTAGTGGGAACTTTCTTGGGTTTGGAAGATGTGACTTTCTTTTCAGGCGCCTCTTTGGGTTCAGTTTGTTCTGGCACTTGAGTGGACCTTCTGGCCTTGGGCATTGGTGTCCTCTTGGAAGGAACTTTCTTTTCAGTCCAGGCTTTGTGCTATGTGTTGAGCCATATTCCTTCTTGAGCACTACTTTCTTGGAAGTAGCCTCATCTTCTTCAGCTTTGTAGTCCTCATCCTCTGAGTCTGAAGTTCTCTTCCTTTTTTGCCTGGTAGCAGCCTTAGGCAGGTTGCTAGGAGTGCTTCTGCTCTCTTCATTTGTAGAACTTGAGGGACTAGTGCCCTTGCTCATGTCAATCTGCTCTTCTGACCTATTCTGGCTGTCACTCTGGTCTGACATGCTGCAAACACTGACTGCTGACCCTGTGAAGAGTTGTAGATGAGATAGAATTGATGAGCATCACAAAATGCAGAGATTTTTGTAAAAGAATGATTCAAAAATTCAGTTTTAGTTTTCCACAGAAAGCATTTCGGATCAACCGATTTTAAAACTCGGTGATACCGAAGCAGTTTTGGAACCTAAACTAATGAACTCGGTTGGAACGAGTCACAGTTCGGTGGCACCGAGACTGCTAGGGTTTCAAAAAGTCATAAAATCGGTCGCACCAATTAGCAATTCTCGGTCAGACCGAGAGTTACTTGTGCAATGGCGTAAGCCAAATCGGTGGGACCGAGTTTTTCAACTCGGTGGGTCCGAGGTGGTTTTGGCGGAAACCTAACCCTAAAATTTTCAATCTCATCTAATCTACGGACTATATTGAGTGGATAGGATTGTTTCAATCGTGGCAAGAATCTATAAGAACACAATGTGCTAGGAATCAGACGAGGATAGCACAATGATCGAGTCCATACCCTAGCTTGGCGATGAACTCGCTACGGCGGCAACGGCGGGGGTGAAATCCATTGACGGCGGCGGAGACCAGCTACTGGAGGCGGCTGGCGACGAGGAGACGATCCGGAGACCTGGGATGGCAGAGCGAGCTATTGCGCGGGCGAAGGAGTTTGGAGGAATTTCCAAATTTTTGCCTGTGACTATATATAGCCCGACCCTGTCGGTGTGACCGAGTGGAACAACTCAGTGGCACCGAGGTGCATAACTGTGTACAGTTACAGCAACTCGGTGTGACCGTAAAGTTCAAATCGGTTGCACCGAGATTGAAAACTTAGATCAACTTAATGATCTCGGTAGGACCGAAATGAAGGAATCGGTCAGACCGAGAATGACAAAGAGGTTTTGGAAGTTTAAGTCTGTGACGAATCGGGGACTCCGAGTGCTCCTCACACAGAGTGGTTCGAATCTGACTTGATCAAATTTTGTGATGTAGCATGAATAGAGTTTGAGATGAGAAAGGATAGATAGCTAGAGAAGGTTCTTAGGCATTCTTGTCCATCCACTTGGCAAAAAGAAATGAAGCCAAACAATTAAAACAACAAGTGGATGTCCTTGAATGAGTAAAATATGCACCAACATGCTCACACAATAAGATGGCAAATGAAATATGTGGCAAAGCATGCACAACCAATTCTAGCATCTATCAAACAATTGGCGATGACTAGGTCATCTATATATGAGTATATTGACTTAGGAGTCAAATGAGAACACTTGATCATAGGTCATACTCATCGTTTAAGCTCAAGTGGGGTTACCACTTTTACATAATGCATTGATGTGTTCACACCATTAGAGTTGCTTTGACTCAATTCTTAGAGTTAAGCTCCTCCTAGATGTGAGATCCCCCCTTAGAGGGATGAACTAACCTTGGGTTTTGTCGATGATGACTTCATGTAGGTGTTGAAGATGTGGAAGCTCAATGTTGATGTAGATCATTTGGAGCAATCCTTTGGAGTGAGTTGCACTTTCAACTTACCTACATGGGTTAGTCCCGCAAGGAACAAACAAGAATATCCATAGACATAGAGTGATGCACACACAATATGATGTCCATGAAATCATTAGGTTACCTTGTCCCTTGCCTTACCAACATGAGGGTCTGTGACTCCTTGAACTAGTGCAAGATGTGGAAGTTGATTGCACTTGTTCTTGCCATGATGATATGAGTGAAGAATGTTGGCGGAGTCACCCTCAAGAACTCTCTAGTTCTTCTTCTTTGGGATCCACATCATCTTGATGGGAATCCTTGGAGTTGTAGTTGTACTTGATGAAGTAGAACTTGACGTAGTCTTGGGGACCCACTTGAACGAGGCTTTAGGTGCTTCTTCAAATGCATCAATCTCTTCTTGAAGCTTGTCCTTGCCTTTGTTCTTGTGGTCTTGTGCTGGAAGATCATCTTGTGCTTGTGTTCCCTTGAAGGAAGTAGGATCATACTTCTCTTGTTGAGGAACAAACTTCGTCTTGGGGTATTGATCTTCTTCCCACTCAACTCCATTGGCATTTAACTTTCGTTCAAAACCAACACCTTGATTCTTCCGGTGCCTTCCTTGCTTGCGTACAATTTCCTCGAATTGCTTACTCCCGGCAAGGCTCTTGTAAACACCTTTGTCTATAATTCCCTTCAATAAGATATTTTCTTGCTCAAGTGTAACTTGGATAAGAGAATCATTAGTGGAATCAAGAGAACTACTAGAAGCAACAATATTAGATTTTACATTATTATTGTTACTACTAGAGGAAGTATCTTTCTTGTACTTGTTACTAGACTTGACTTGAGGCATGTAAGTAGATAAGAGTAAACGCTTGGCAATGTAAGAAGAACTTTTCTTACGGAGATCATCATTGATTGCCTTTAAGAACTCATGCTCTTGCTCAAGATTGAGCTTTTCAAAGCGTAACTTCTCATGAGCCCTTAAAAGTTCTCGATGATCTTCGAAGATAGTTTCATGAGCCAACTTAAGAGTGTTTAGTTCTTTAGTTAGAAGTTCAATCTTCTCCTTATCATTGTCATTCGTTTTATCTTGATTAGCATGATTAATTGACGTTTCATCATAGTATTCATCACTAGAGTTGTCAACAAGTAAATCATCATCCACAAGCAAGTCATCTTCATCACTATTGAAATCAACATACTCAGGATGTGTTACCTTTGGACCTTTGGCCATGAAGCATATTCCAATTCCTTCATTTGGTGAATCAAATATGTCGTAGGAGTTGGTTGACACAAGTGCTAGACCGGCAACACCTTCATCTTGAGTATATTCGGAGTCGGAGTGATAGCTTCTCTCGGAGTGATTGTCGGAGTCGGAGCCGGATACCCATTCACCAACATGAGCTTGATGTCTTCGTTTTGTGTAGCTCCTTGATGACTTGTCCTTCCTTTCCGAATCCTTGCTTCTCCATGAGGGTCTTTGTTCATAACGATCATCTCTACTCCTCCTCTCTCTTGGTGGTGATTCTTCTCTTTTGCTCCTTCTTCTTGGAGAATCTTCTCTTCTTTTGTAGGGTGCCGTACACTCATTGGAATAGTGTCTGGGTCTCCCACAATTGTAGCAATTTCTCTCTCGACTAGAAGATCTTTTGTCATTGTAAGACCTTGACTTGGAGCTTCTTTCTTTGCTTCTACTCTTGTAGAATTTGTTGAAGTTCTTCACCATTAAGCTCAATTCTTCATTGAAGGTTTGTTTCTCACTTGATGATGTGGGGACTTCACTTGAGGCTTTGTAAGCACCACTTGACTTGTTGTGAAGTTCCTCCTTATCCTTGAGTGACATCTCATGAGCAACAATTCTTCCAATGACTTCTGTTGGCTTGAGATCTTTGTAGTTTGCCATCATCTGGATCAATGTGCACACGGTATCATACTTTCCATCCAATGCTCTTAGGATTTTCTTGATGATGAATTTGTCGGTCATCTCTTCACTCCCTAAGCCGGCAATCTCATTTGTGATAAGTGTAAGCCTAGAGTACATTTCAGCGACACCTTCACCACCCTTCATTTTGAACTTGTCAAGCTGACTTTGGAGCACATCCAACTTGGATTCCTTGACGGATTCAGTACCTTCATGCATATCAATCAAAGTATCCCAAATTTCCTTTGCATTCTCAAGACGGCTGATTTTGTTGAATTCTTCGGGGCACAATCCGTTGAAGATGATATCACAAGCTTGAGCGTTGTATTGCAGCATCTTCAATTCTTCCGCATTAGCTTCACGGTTCGGCTCTCTCCCATAAAAGAATTCACCTTGCAAGCCAATACAAATAATTGCCCAAACGGCGGGGTTATGTCCGAGAATATGCATTTTCATCTTATGCTTCCAACTAGCAAAATTAGTACCATCAAAGTAAGGACCTCTATGGTGATAATTTCCCTCGCTAGACGCCATACTCTCCTAGGTTGTGAAACCAAGGCTATGACCACCAAAAGCTATGGAAATCAAAGCAAATGGAGACCAAAGCTCTGATACCACTTTTAGGACCTTAAAGTATGTCTAGAGGGGGGGGTGATTAGACTACTTGACCAATAAAAACTTAACCTTTTCCCAATTTTAGAGCTTGGCAGATTTTAGCTATCTTAGGACAAGTCAAGCAACCATCACACTATTCAAGCAAGCATGCAACGAGTATATAGGCAGCGGAAATTAAAGCATGCAACTTGCAAGAAAGTAAAGGGAAGGGTTTGGAGGATTCAAACGCAATTGGAGACACGGATGTTTTTGGCGTGGTTCTGATAGGTGGTGCTATCGTACATCCACGTTGATGGAGACTTCAACCCACGAAGGGTAACGGTTGCGCGAGTCCACGGAGGGCTCCACCCATGAAGGGTCCACGAAGAAGCAACCTTGTCTATCCCACCATGGCCGTCGCCCACGAAGGACTTGCCTCACTAGCGGTAGATCTTCATGAAGTAGGCGATCTCCTTGCCCTTACAAACTCCTTGGTTCAACTCCACAATCTTGTCGGAGGCTCCCAAGTGACACCTAGCCAATCTAGGAGACACCACTCTCCAAGAAGTAACAAATGGTGCGTTGATGATCAACTCCTTGCTCTTGTGCTTCAAATGATAGTCTCCCCAACACTCAACTCTCTCTCATAGGTTTTGGATCTGGTGGAAAGAAGATTTGAGTTGAAAGCAACTTGGGGAAGGCTAGAGATCAAGATTCATATGGTATGAATGGAATATCTTGGCCTCAACACATGAGTAGGTGGTTCTTTCTCAGAAATGGTAAGTTGGAAGTGTAGGTTTGTTCTGATAGCTCTCTCCACGAATGAAGAGGAGGTGGAGGGGTATATATAGCCTCCACACAAAATCTAACCGTTACACACAATTTACCAAACTCGGTGGGACCAATTGAACACACTCGGTCGGACCGATTTAGCAAACCTAGTGACCGTTAGGATTTTCGGTGGGACTGACATGCAACTCGGTGAGACCGATTCGGTTAGGGTTAGGGCATAACGTAATCTCGGTAAGACCGATTACACAAACTCGATGAGACCGATTTTGGTAATAAGCTTTCCAGAGAGTTGGTCAGGTAAACTCGGTGGGACCGATTTGCTCTTTTTGGTGAGACCTAAATGTTACAAAAAGGAAACAGAGAGTTTACATTGCAATATCGGTGGGACCGATCGCTCACTTCGGTTAGACCGAAATGTTACGAAGGGAAACCGAAAGATTACAATCCCATCTCGGTGAGACCGAGATCCCTATCGGTAAGACCGATTTGCTTAGGGTTTGTGGCAGTGACTATGACCTTTGGAATCGGTGGCCTCGGATAGGAAGAATCGGTGTGACCAATTTTGGCTTTAGGATTAGGTCATTTGTGGATGTGGGAAAGTAGCTGAGGTTTTTGGAGCGTATCACTAAGCACATGAAGCAAGAGGCTCATTAAGCAACACCTCATCCCTCCTTGATAGTATTGGCTTTTCCTATAGACTCAATGTGATCTTGGATCACTAAAATATAAAATGAAGAGTCTTGAGCTTTTGAGCTTGAGCCAATCCTTTGTCCTTAGTATTTTGAGGGATCCACTTTCATCATCCATGCCATGCCATTCATTGAGCTTTCCTGAAATAATAGTCTTGGAATAGCATTAGCTCAATGAGCTATATGTTGTTATGAATTACCAAAACCACCTAGGGATAGTTGCACTTTCACTATACTCTGTGTTTCCTTAGTGTTACAGACTTTGACTAATCAACTGGTCTTATAGTTGCAAAAGTGGATCGCCAAGGCGCAACGGATGTTCTGCCCAGTGCCACTGCCTAGTCGAGGAGCCGCACGTGGTGATCCCCAAGGGGTCAAAGTCCCATAAGGGCAAGGCGGGTCTTCGGACACGGGCGACCCCGGTCACCCGATCCGAGGGGACCCATGTTTCCTCCACTCACGAGGACAACGTGGAGGACACGAGGGAAGAGAACCCTTCCCTCAAGGGGAAGTGGGCAGCGTTCGCGGACGCTGAGGCCGAAGTGCGGCCGAAGGGCTTGAAGAGGCCACGCAAGGCCTCCGCCGAGCCCACCGGCGGGCCTGCTCTTCCGGAGAAGGTCAACTTTTACGATGAGTAAGATGACAAACTCCTCGAGATGGAGAGGGAGAAGCCTGCGCCCCAGAGGTATGTTATCATCACCATGTCTGGTTTTCAACACGTCTTCCCATCAAGACAAAACTCATGTAGGTTTTATTCTCTTCAGTCCACCAAGGGTACGCCTAAGCGGTGACAACTCGAGAGGGCTACCGCCTGCCAGCGGGATGCCCGATCCCAGCACTCCTCCTCCAGCTCTTGAGGGGCTGGGGGAAGCGACATCCGGTCCGGCCCCCCAAGTAAACACCACGGGAGCCAAGACATCGGTCATCATGGCCGAGGTTGAGACATAGGCCCAACAAGGCCAAAGGGACGAAGACCCTGAGGTCGTCAAGTAAGGGCTGGGCCAAACATCGGCCCATCCAAATTCAACTCCGGCGCCAACGTCACAGCCGGAGGCCTTTGTTCCCAGCACTTCGATGTGGGGTTCTAAGGTTCTAACGCCCACGCCTCCCGCCCTAGGGCAGGCTGCCGCGGGATGGACTGAAGATATGGAGGTAGCCTTAATGGGCTCCTCCATCAAGGAAGAGCACCATGCGCTAATCGGCACGGCGCTGCAAGGCTTTTGGTCTGCAGAGACCGGTATGCTTGAGGTCTTCAAGGGCCTTTTCACGTGCTTCAAGGTATATTCCTCTTTATTTTATTAAGAGTAACTTCCTTGCTTAGGATTATTTGCAAATCCGTGCTTTTGCTCGAAGACATTTTCGTCTATATTACCTCATAGTTCTTAGATAGTGTAGTCAGTGAGTAGCCCCCAAGCCCGAGGCTAGTTTTAAGAAACTGGCCTTTGGTTCGAAGCAGACTATCATGAGTCAATAAATGAGTAGCCCCAGGGACTCTGTCAGGCATAAAATATGCGTGTCCGGAGAATTTATATTGGGAACGGGGGCTTAGTAAGAATTGTTTGTTTGTAGATTTCCACCTCAGCTCCGAGCTCCACCTCCGTGGAAATTGCGGATATGAACCGGAAGCTCAAGAGGTCTGAAGAGGACCTCAATCTGATGAAAAAAGCAAAACAAACAGTCTCAAGGTAAGCTACAAATCCGAGGTGTTCTCAAATTTACTTTGAGGAAAGATAGCTCATTTGAATTATAGGCTAATGTCGAACTGTTTGAATGACAACTACCTTGGTCGAGCTTGAAGGGCTCAAGGCCGGCTATCGAAAGCTCGACAGGAGGCCCAACAATAGAAGGTTGCGGCTGCCAAGACCGAGAAGGTACTAGCCGCCAAAAAGGTGGTTAGGAACAAGGACCAGGCGCGGGTCCTGGAGGTTGAGGAGACCTTGAAGGGCATTGTCGGTGTCAAAACTGGTAGACCTCGAGGTAGGGGGTCCCGAGCTGTGGATCTCGGATTGAGGAAACATGAGCGAAGGAGATGTGTTTACCCAGGTTCGTGCCCTCTTGATGGAGGTAAAACCCTACGTCCTGCTCTTGTTTATATTGATGGAGATGTATCATGTACAAAGTTGATCTACTCGAGATCGTAATGTGTGGTCTAACTCTAGGGCTAGGTGAATGATTTTGTGTTGATCCCCCCTCTATGGCCTAAATCACTTAGCTTATATACACGCCAAGAGGGTATCTAGGGTTATAAGGTCGGTAGCTAGGAGCTAGGCAGCAGAAAAGATCGTGGAGTATACGTCAAGTCTTCAGGAGAAGCAGTCTTGATCACGCCTCCTGCGAGCGGTCTCCGGAGTCCATCTTGATCACGAATGAAGGCTCATTGGCCCATCCCGAGGAGAATGGGCCGACCGGGTTAATACCCCCTTATTTAGGACACTGTGAGTAGCCCCTAAACTGGTCTTCTATGCCAAGGACGATCTGTATAATGATAACAACCTCGGATCTGGAGTCCTTGGCTCGACAGACGAGTTCTTCCTTGTAATTTTCGAACCACTTCTTCAAAGGAGTGACGCCAGCCAAAGCCCGACAAGACCTGTTCCTTCTGCCCGAAGAGATTAGGTATCTTAGCCTTGAAGGCCAAGCACCTCGGTGCGAACGGTTCCACAAAGCCTGACAACTTTACCGAAACAAGAGGCAAACTTTTTAATGGCACATCCCTTCGAGGCAGAGATCGTGCCCATTTCCTCAGGGATATCATCAAGATTTTGTTTCCCTCCATATGCTTAAAGGCATCATTGATGGGAGTGGCAAGTTTATTGGCGCAACTTGGGGGACTCTTGGCCTTTCACAGACCTATAAGAGTAGAAGGGAGGACAACTCAACTGGCCACGCTCCCTTTCCTCCCATCTACTGCTACATCTAGCCCTAGCGCCCAGATTCGATCTTGCATCCCTTTTCCCTGCGAGTTCATCCTTCCTCGCCAACCATGGCCAAGACCCTCCATGGGCACTTGGGTGGTTTCATCGTGACAGATGACACCATCCAAGAGCTGCGCAATGTGGGGTATCTGACCATCGATATCTGAAGGAAATGTGCCCTAGAGGCAATAATAAAGTTGTTATTTTATATTTCTTTATTCATGATAGATGTTTATTATTAGAATTGTATTAACCGAAAACTTGATACATGTGTGAATACATAGACAAAACACCGTGTCCTTAGTATGCCTCTACTAGACTAGCCCGTTGATCAAAGATGGTTAAGTTTCCTAGCCATGGACATGAGTTGTCATTTGATAAACGGGATCACATCATTAGTGGAATGATGTGATGGACAAGACCCATCCGTTAGCTTAGCATAATGATCGTTCAGTTTTATTGCTACTGCTTTCTTCGTGTCAAATATATATTCCTCCGACTATGAGATTATGCAACTTCCGGACACCAGAGGAATGCCTTGTGTGCTATCAAACGTCACAACATAACTGGGTGATTATAAAGATGCTCTACAGGTATCTCCGAAGGTGTTTGTTGGGTTGGCATAGATCAAGATTAGGATTTGTCACTCCGAGTATCAGGGAGGTATCTCTGGGCCCTCTCAGTAATGCACAACATATGAAGCTTTGCAAGCAATGTGACTAATGAGTTAGTTACGGGATGATGCACTACGAGACGAGTAAAGAGACTTTCCGGTAACGAGATTGAACTAGGTATGAGGATACTGATGATCGAATCTCGGGCAAGTAACATACCGATGACAAAGGGAATAACGTATGTTGACATTGTGGTTCGACCGACAAAGATCTTCGTAGAATATGTGGGAACCAATATGAGCATCCAGGTTCCACTATTGGTTATTGACCGGAGAGGTGTCTCGGTCATGTCTACATAGTTCTCGAACCCGTAGGGTCGGCACACTTAACATTCAATGACGATATGTATTATATGAGTTATGTGTTTTGGTGACCGAAGGTTGTTCGGAGTCCCGGATGAGATCACGGACATGATGAGGAGTCTCAAATGGTCGAGAAGTAAAGATTGATATATTGAAAGGTTATGTACAGACACCGGAATGGTTCCGAAGAGGTTCGGGGATTTTTCGGAGTGCCGGGAGGTTACCGGAACCCCCCGGGAAAGTTAATGGGCCTCAT
This sequence comes from Triticum dicoccoides, assembly GCF_002162155.2. Classification (NCBI taxonomy): domain Eukaryota; kingdom Viridiplantae; phylum Streptophyta; class Magnoliopsida; order Poales; family Poaceae; genus Triticum; species Triticum dicoccoides. The sequence goes on along the minus strand of NC_041389.1, from coordinate 77,741,871 downwards.
GGGCCATAGTGGAGAGGAGGAGGCAGGCCACAAGAGGTGGCACCCCCCAAGGCAGTCTAAATTGGACAAGGGGTGGGGGGTGCGCCCCCCTTTCCTTCTCCCTCTCCCCCTCTTTCCTCTTTCCCCTCTCCGTTGGAAGGAAGGGGGAGCCAACTAGAACTAGGAGTCCTAGTGGGACCCCCCCACTTGGCACGCCCCTAGGGGCCGCGGCCTCCCCCTCCTTTATATACTGGGGTAGGGGGCACCCCAAGGCACAACAGTTGTCTCTTAGCCATGTGCGGTGCCCCCTCCACCGTTTACTCCCGCGGTCATATTGTCGTAGTGCCTAGGCGAAGCCCTGCACGGATCACATCACCAACACAGTCACCACGTCGTCGTGCTAACGGAACTCGACTCCTTCGTGCCACTACTGGATCAAGAGTTCGAGGGACGTCATCGAGCTGAACGTGTGCAGAACTCGGAGGTGTCGTACGTTTGGTACTTGATCAGTAGATTTGAGAAGACGTTCGACTACATCAACCGCGTTAAGTTAACGGTTCCGCTTTCGGTCTACGAGGGTACGTGGACACACTCGCCCCCTCTCTTTTCTATGCATCTCCTAGATAGATCTTGCGTGAGCATAGGATTTTTTTTGAAATTGCATGCTATGTTTTCCAACAATGGCATCAGAGCCAGTCTATGCGTAGATGATATGCACGAGTAGAACACAAAGAGTTGTGGGCGGTGATCGTCATACTGCTTACCACCAATGTCTTATTTTGATTCGGCGGTATTGTTGGATGAAGCGGCCCGTACCAACCTTACATGACCGCGTTCATGAGACCGGTTCTACCGACAGACATGCAACTAGTTTTGCATAAAGGTGGCTGGTGGGTGTCTGTTTCTCCAACTTTAGTTGCATCGAATTTGACTGCGGCCAGTGTCGTGGTTCTAAGTCTGACAGTAAGGGGTACTAAGGAGGAGGCAAGGTCCTAGCTATGGTTAGATTGTACGCAAGTGTTTACGAGTTCAGGCCCCTCTCGGAGGAGGTAAAAGCCCTACATCTCGGTGCTCGGAGGCGGTCGATTGGATTCTATGAGTGAGTGTTATAGGGGGTGTGAACCCTTGTGCCAGAGGAGGGGGGTGGCTTATATAGAGTGCGCTAGGACCCCAACCATCCCCCGTTACAAGGAGTTCAATGTACATAAAGATGGGGCACTACTGATAACGCCAGCCTTAAGTGCCTTAAATGACTGATACGTCTCCAACGTATCTATAATTTTTTATTATTCCATGCTATTATATTACCCCTTTTGGATGTTTATGGGCTTTATTTTACACATTTATATCATTTTTGGGACTAACCTACTAACCGGAGGCCCAGCCCGTATTGCTGTTTTTTTGCCTATTTCAGTATTTCGAAGAAAAGGAATATCAAATGGAGTCCAAACGGAATGAAACCTTTGGGAGCGTGATTTTTGGAACAAACGTGATCCGGAGAGCTTGGAGTGCAAGTCAAGAAGCAGCCGAGGCCCCCACGAGATAGGAAGCCGCCCCCTCCCCCCTGTAGGGCGCGGCCCCCTGTCTCGTGGCCCCTCCGGCGGCCACCGACGTACTTCTTCCTCCTATATATACCTACGTACCCTGAAAACATGCGGGGGCACCACGAAACACAATTTCCACCACCGTAACCTTCTGTATCCGCGAGATACCATCTTGGAGCCTTCGCCAGCACTCTGCCGGAGGGGGAATCAACCACGGAGGGCTTCTACATCAACATCCTTGCCCCTTCGATGAGTTGTGAGTAGTTTACCACAGACCTACGGGTCCATAGTTATTAGCTAGATGGCTTCTTCTCTCTTTTTGGATCTCAATACAATGTTCTCCCCCTCTCTTATGGAGATCTATTCGATGTAAACTCTTATTGCGGTGTGTTTGTCGAGATCCGATGAATTGTGGGTTTATGATCAAGTTTATCTATGAATAATATTTGAATCTTCTATGAATTCTTTTATGTATGATTGAGTTATCTTTGCAAGCATCTTCGAATTATCAGTTTGGTTTGGCCTACTAGATTGGTCTTTGTCGGTGTCAAAACCGGCGGATCTCGGGTAGGGGGTCCCGAACTGTGCATCTAGGCGGATGGTAACAGGAGACAAGGGACATGATGTTTTTACCCAGGCTCGGGCCCTCTCGATGGAGGTAAAACCCTACTCCTGCTTGATTGATATTGATGATATGGGTAGTACAAGAGTGGATCTACCACGAGATCAAGGAGGCTAAACCCTAGAAGCTAGCCTATGGTATGATTGTTGTTCGTCCTATGGACTAAAACCCTCCAGTTTATATAGACATCGGAGAGGGCTAGGGTTACACAGAGTCGGTTACAATGGTAGGAGATCTACATATCCGTATCGCCAAGCTTGCCTTCCACGCCAAGGAAAGTCCCATCCGGACATGGGACGAAGTCTTCAATCTTGTATCTTCATAGTCTTGGAGTCTAGCCGATGATGATATTCCGGCTATCCGGACACCCCATAGTCCAGGACTCCCTCAGTAGCCCCCGAACCAGGCTTCAATGACGATGAATCCAGCGCGTATATTGTCTTCGGCGTTGCAAGGCGGGTTCTCCTCCAAATTCCACGTGCTTGCCGAATAGTGTCTGGCTTCCTTATAAATGTTGCGCTCCTTGGCTTCCACGTCCAATAATGGCCCTCTTCCACGTGTCGTATGAATGCGAAAAGCTAGGGTATTTTTATGTTTTACCCCTTAGCTACACGAATAAGCTGCCTATAAGAGAGGCAAGGATCTAGATCCGAATCACACCATCCTCATTCCTCGAGTACTCATCGGAGCGCCTCTGACAAAAATCCACTCCATCATGGACAGTCGACGCGGCTCCTCCTCTCGCGCTCCCAGCCCTCAGCCAGGAGATTGGAGGAGATGTTCAGTCCCGCACAGCGAGCTGGTGACGCTCCAATCGGAGGGATACCTTCCCCCCAGCCTTCATGGTTCCGGTTCGATCCGGACTGGCCACCTACAAAGGTGGAAAGCAGGCGGAGAGCACCCCCAATCCCTCCAAAGGAGAGAGGGTATGCTTCGTCCCTTATCTAATAAGGGGACTCGGATTTCCCATACATCCGTTTCTCCGGGGGCTCCTGGAGTTCTACGGACTCCAGCTTCACCACCTTACACCCGCCTCCATTTTGCACATTGCGGGTTTTGTAGCTCTTTGCGAGCTGTTCTTGGGCATCGAGCCCCATTACGTGCTATGGAAGAGATTGTTTTGCCTCGTACCCCGTTCTCACGAGGGGTCGATATATCAAGTGGGCGGAGCCGAAATATGGCGCATCGCCGGGACCGGATATCTATCCGGAACCCCAAAGAAGGCGTCCAAAGACTGGCCTTCGGAATGGTTTTATATGGAAGACGCCCCACTGCCGGACCCAGTTCGGATCGGCCTCTAGGAGTTCAGCAATGCTCCTCTGAAGAAACGCCTGAGTTGGTGCCCGCGGAGCCCTCAACGGGAAGATGATAGGAGCGTCCAATATCTGATGGGCCGGATAAGGTTACTGGCCCATTCCGGATTGACCATGATTGGAGTCATGGCCACGTGCATCATGCGAGGGGTGCAGCCGCTCCAATAAAGGGGCCACCCCATGTGGGATTTCAACGGGGAGAATGACGCTACCCGTCATGGCCGCAAGGGGCCGGGATCGGCTGCCGATCTGGTGAAGATCCTGTCCGGCTTGTACAAGGGGGAGAAAGAGGACTTCCTCCGCACGAGTCCATTGAATGGATTCTCGATGAATAACCCTCAAAGCTGGGTAAGCGGACGTTTATCTATCCGATCCATATTTTCAAAGTTAAGTGTCTTACTTTATGATTTCGACGCAGGAATTACGCCGGGATGTGGAGGGCATACACAGCCCGACCCCACAACCCGAGGATCCGGGAAGATCCCTTGATCCGGCCTTCGAAGAGGATCCGGACATAAAGGTGGAGCTGATTGACGGGGTGTTCCACCAACTTAGCGTGGACAATGCTTTAGTCGCCATTACGGCTGACTACCCCGGTTTATCTCCGGCTTCCCAGGTAACTATGACCGGAGTCCTGACCCCATTACTTCATCCGTGCTTATTTCTGACCACCGTATACCAACGGTGCCTCATAGGAGGTGCCTTCAAGGCGGGAAGCCGAACCCGCTGCGGCTGGCCAACAAGGGTCAGTTGGGCCCAGCAGGCGGAAGAGGAGTGCGGCGCGAATCGAAACGTCGCCGCAACGGTATAGCTCACCACCATTTTTAAGGGAAAGATTCCTGGGAGGTATATTAATGCTAATGACCTTTCCAGGAGAAAGAGCGCTCGCCGGACTGTGCCCGGAGAGGTTGCCAACCAAGCCACCGCCAGTCAGGCTCCAACACCTGGTCCGGAGGGGGAGGCGAGCGCAAGGTGTGAGCCGGACGCTCCTCCGACGGAGGATGCCGACAGGCTGTCCACCACCAGGTCTGAGGTGGAGAGCGCCATGAATCACAGGCGCCGCCGGACAGTTCTTCGTGACGCGTGTTTCTCCCCGGAGGCGTTGAATGCCTTTAATGCGGGAGACGCGCACCTCCGTGCCGCTCAAGATGGTTTAACCAGAGCCACAGAGCAGTATGTGAAAGACATACGGGTAAGGAATTTTAATAGTTATATATGCCAGTAGCCCCCGAGACTTAAAATAGTTAGGATAACTGATTTAAGGATCATTTGATATGCAGGATCTTACGGAGAAGAATACCCACCTGTCCCAGGAGCTTCAAGAGTGCAAGGCACAACTTGAGGCCACACTAGCCGCCGCCGAGGGAGCCGCAGAGACCCCCTCTGGTAACACATATTTCAAAAAGATAGGTGGTTTATGAAGTGCGGCGTGCGTATAAGTCTGACAATAATATTGCAGATGGTGCCGGACTTGATCCGGACAAGCAATAGCTACTATGCCAGCTGAAGGCCGGCGAGAGGGTGCTTATGAAGGTGCAGCAGGAGAGGAACAAACTCCAAGATGCCCACACCCAGCTGGGCGAAGAGCTGAAAGGTGTTCGGGCCCAGCTGTCTGGCTCCGTGAAGGAGAATCAGCGACTTCGTCGCGGCATTTATAGTAAGTGCTTGAGCAAACTCTTTTGAAAAGAAGAGTTCGGCGAGGGAGTCCATTGACAGAAATGTGTATGTAGGTGTGCTCACAGGTCGTCCTGCAGAGGAAATGCCCAGTTCAACGGGTGATCTGCTTCCCGAGCTGCTGCAGCTGCACGAACGTGTTCGGCAGGCGATGAGCGGCGTCGCCCAGGCCTTATGGCCGTCCGTCTCCCTGCCGGAGGGTCTTGGAGGGCTTGCGGAGAAGCTTCAGGGAGCACGGCAGTGCTTCCATCTGTGGAAGATAACGGCTTGCCGTCAAGGCGCTCGGGAGGCCTGGGCCATGGTGAAGACGCGGTACACAAAGGCTGATCCAAACCACATGGCTGAGGTCGGACCTGTGGGGCCCGATGGGAAGGAGATCCCTGTGAGCTTAATATATGGCCAAGTAGAGTTGGCCGCTAAGTATTCCCAACGGTTCTGCAAGCTAGACAGCCTGTTAGATGGGATTGAAGAGGAGTACAATCAGTCGATTTGACGATGTAATCTAAAATGACATGTAAAATGCCTTCTAGCCGGATTGTAGATCATTTGTCTTTGCGGACCTTTTCGCTTCGACCTCGGGACCCTAGAGTCCGGAGTGTGTCCGAATACCCTCACGGTTATGTAAAAACCGGGGCATGCATGGAGACCAGGCGTAGGGGTCATTAGTGCTTTATCAGACAAGTGCCCAACTAGTTATGTTATATTACATGGTTAGTAAGAAACGTCTTCCAGGAGAATAGTTCTGTTAGGGGTTCCTTTCCCTGGGAGGCATGCCCTAAAGTGCATGTACGGACTGCGAAAAGAGCAGAAAAGCATCTGCGGGCAAATAAATAAGTAAGTAAGAAATCATCTTTCAAATCACCGACCGAATATTCCCTTAAGAACGCTAGCTTTCGGCTTCACCCAGTCCGAGGTACACATCCGGCTGACCCGGCAGTAAGAATCGCAGAGGTGCTCCCTTTACCTCCTAGCCGAACAGTTGGGAACGTAGGGGTAAGCACAGGAGCCAGGCAACCCAGCTTGGCCAAAACTGAAGTCATATCGATGCATATAATGGTGAATAAAAGGTACATGTGGAAGTGTGACACATGTGTTGGGCATGAAACCCGTATAAATAAGCTTCTGTTAAAGAAGCCCCCAGGTATAATGAGTGCGAGAAGCACGTCAAGTGTGTGCGGTCAATGTGCCGATCAGCCCTCAAAGGCTTTACGAAAAGAGAGAAGAAAAATGGAGGAAGAAAGAGAGAACAAACGACGGCTAAAGTATAAATTGTGGACAGGGGAAGGAGACGCACTCTGAGTCTGGCGCTAGGCATAGAATCTTCGGAGACGGGCTGCGTTCCATGGGTTCGGCTCGAGTTGGTTGTTCGAAGCGTTACGCAGACGGTACGCTCCACCGGTCAGGACTTGGTCGATGATGAAGGGGCCTTCCCATTTGGGCTTGAGTTTGTCCTTTTTCTTGTCCGGCAGGCGTAGAACCAGTTCGCCAACATTGTAAGTTTTGGCCCGTACTTCTCTGCTTTGATATCTTCGAGCCTGCTGTTGATAAAATGCGGAACGAGCTTTTGCCACGTCGCGCTCCTCTTCTAAGGCGTCCAAACTGTCCTGCCGATCCAACTCGGATTCTCTTTCTTCGTACATGCGCACGCGAGGTGAGTCATGAATTATATCGCAGGGCAAAACTGCCTCTGCGCCGTACACCATAAAAAATGGTGTGAATCCGGTAGTACGGTTTGGCGTGGTCCGCAGCCCCCAGAGTACGGAGTCGAGCTCCTCTGCCCAGTGCGTGTTAGATTCCGTGAGGGATCGCACTAACCTGGGTTTGATGCCGCTCATAATTAGACCATTTGCTCGTTCGACTTGACCGTTAGTTTGAGGGTGATAAACTGAAGCGTAGTCGAGCTTGATGCCCATATTTTTGCACCAGAGTTTAACCTCGTCGGCCGTGAAGTTCGTGCCGTTATCAGTGATGATGCTGTTGGGGACGCCATAACGGTGTACTACCCCAGATATGAAGTCTATCACGGGTCCGGATTCGGCCGTTTTGACTGGCTTGGCCTCTGTCCATTTGGTGAATTTGTCCACCATGACCAATAGGTATTTTTGCTTGTGGGTACCCCCTTTAAGGGGTCCAACCATATCAAGCCCACAGACCGCGAACAGCCAGGTGATGGGTATAGTTTTGAGGGTGGTGGGTGGCATGTGGCTTTGATTAGCAAAGAGCTGGCAACCGACGCATCGTTGGACTAAGTCCTGAGCATCTGCCCGGGCCGTCGGCCAATAAAATCCTGTACCAAAGGCCTTGCCTACTAGGGCCCGGGCTGCGGCGTGGTGCCCGCCGAGTCCGGCGTGAATTTCAGCCAGAAGATTTCGCCCTTCCTCTTCGAAGATGCACCTTTGAAGGACTCCGGTTGTGCTTTTCTTATAAAGCTCTCCCTCATGGACCTTGTAGGCTATGGACCGCCGTATTATGCAGCGGGCCTCGTTTTGGTCTTTGGGAAGTGCCTGCCTTATTAAGTAGGCTAGGAATGGTTCCGTCCACGGGGCAATGACTGCCATTATTTCGTGGGCCGAAGGTGTTATTTCGTTGGCTGAGCCGCCGATTTTGTTAGAATGTACGGTGTTGGGCGGTGCGGTTGGCTCCGGGTTGTTATTTCCGGACTCCTCTTCCCATAATACGGATGGCTTGAAGAGCTGCTCCAGGAAGATGTTTGGAGGGACGGTGTCGCGCTTTGCGCCAATGCGTGCCAACACGTCGGCCGCCTGGTTATTATCCCGGGCTACGTGATGGAATTCGAGTCCTTCGAACCGAGCTGACATTTTTAGGACGACGTTTTGGTAGGCTGCCATTTTCGGATCCTTGGCGTCGAAGTCTCCATTTACTTGGGATATTGCAAGGTTTGAATCCCCACGGACCTCTAGGCGTTGGATGCCCATGGAGATTGCCATCCGGAGACCATGTAGAAGGGCCTCATATTCGGCTGCATTGTTGGAGTCCGCGTACATTATCTGAAGTACGTATTGGACTGTGTCTCCGGTTGGGGACGTCAAAACGACGCCAGACCCAAGCCGGCCAACATTTTGGAGCCGTCGAAATGCATGATCCAATTGGAGTATGCGCCGTACTCTTTAGGGAGTTCGGCTTTGGTCCATTCAGCGATGTCGGCCAAAACTTGCGACTTTATAGCTCATCGTGGCTTGTAGGTTATGTCGAATGGTAGTAGCTCAATAGCCCATTTTGCAATCCTGCTCATCGCGTCACGGTTGTTTATAATGTCGTTGAGAGGTACTTCGGAGGCCACTGTTATTGAACACTCCTGAAAGTAGTGTCGCAGCTTCCGGGATGCCATGAATACCGCGTACGCTATCTTTTGATAATGTGGATACCGGGACTTGCATGGAGTTAAAACAGTGGATACGTAGTACGCTGGTTTTTGAAGAGGGAATTTGTGTCCTTCTGTTTCTCGTTCGACGACGAGCACCGCGCTTACAACTTGATGTGTTGCCGCGATATATAATAACATTGGTTCACCCAAGTTGGGCACGGCCAGGACCGGATTTGTTGCCAATATGGCCTTTATTTCTTTGAGTCCGGCCGTGGCAGCATCCGTCCATTCGAAGCGTTCGGTGCGCCGGAGGAGGCGATAGAGGGGCAATGGCTTTTCTCCCAAGCGGGAGATGAAGCGGCTCAGAGCCGCCACGCATCCAGTTAATTTTTGTATTTGTTAGAGGTCTTTTGGGATATCCAACTGCGACAGAGCTCGGATCTTGGCTGGGTTTGCTTCAATTCCTCTACCGGATACAATGAAGCCCAAGAGCTTTCCGGCCGGTACATCGAAAACGCTATTTTCCGAGTTGAACTCAATGTCATATGCTCGGAGGTTGTCGAATGTGAGCCTCAAATCGTCTACTAGAGTTTCGACGTTTTTGGTCTTGACGACCACATCGTCTACGTATGCCTCAACTGTTTTGCCGATCTGGGTTGCCAGACATGTCTGAATCATGCGTTGATATGTTGCGCCGGCGTTTTTGAGCCCGAAGGGCATAGTGTTGAAGCAGAATGGTCCATATGGAGTAATGAATGCCGTTGCGACCTGATCTATCACCACCATCTTGATTTGATGGTATCTGGAGTATGCATCGTGGAAGCACAATGAATCGTGCCCTGCGGTAGCATCGATGATTTGGTCAATGCGGGGAAGGGGGAAAGGATCCTTTGGACAGGCCTTGTTAAGGTCTTTAAAGTCGACACACAGGCGCCAGGATTTGTCCTTTTTTGGTACCATTACGAGGTTCGCTAGCCAGTCCGGATGTTTTATGTCTCTGATGAATCCGACTTCTAATAGTTTGGCTAGCTGCTCTCCCATTGCCTGTCTTTTGGGTTCGGAAAATCGCCAAAGAGCCTGTTTGACTGGCTTGAATCCTTTTAGGATGTTTAGGCTGTGTTCTGCCAACCTGCGTGGGATTCTTGGCATATCTGAAGGGTGCCAGGCAAAAATGTCCCAATTTTCCCAAAGGAATTCTCGTAGTGCGGCGTCTACATCAGGGTTTAATTGTGCCCCAATGGAGGCCGTCTTTGTGGGGTCCGTTGGATGGACTTGGAATTTGACTATTTCGTCTGCTGGTTTGAAAGAGGTGGACTTGGATCTCTTATCGAGTATCACATCGTCCCTATTCACCGTGGAGCGCAGCGCAGTGAGTTCCTCTGCCGCTAGGGCTTCGGATAGTGCCTCTAGGGCTAGTGCGGCTGTCTTATTTTCAGCGCGGAGTGCTATGTCCGGATCACTGACAAGAGTGACAATTCCATTGGGCCCGGACATTTTAAGCTTCATGTACCCGTAATGGGGTATAGCTTGGAAAATTGTGAATGCCTCTCGACCTAAAAAAACGTGATATCCGCTGCTGAACGGGGCCACTTGGAACGTGACCTCCTCAGACCTGTAATTGTCCGGCGAGCCGAACACCACATCTAGTGTATTTTTTCCTGTGCAGCGTGCTTCCCGACTAGGGATTATTCCTCTAAAGGTTGTGCTGCTTCTCTCAATGCGGCTCCAGTCTATTTCCATTTTTCGAAGGGTTTCCTCGTAAATGAGGTTTAATCCGCTGCCGCCATCCATGAGTACCTTTGTAAGACGACAGCCGTCCACTATTGGACTGAGGACCAATGCGGCTGGTGCTCGGGCTGTTCGGAATTTAGGTTCGTCGCTGGCGTTGAAGGTGATAGCCGTGTCGCTCCATGGATGTATTGTTGCTACTTGGTAGACTTCGGCGAGGCTGCGGAGTGTTCATTTCCGCATATTGTTTGATGCGAAAGTCTCGAAGATTGTTAATACCATACTGGTACTGTTGGGCTGGTTCTCTGGGTCTAGGAGCTCTTCGCCACTTTTGGCCACCCGCCGTAGTATCCAACATGCTCGAAGGCTTTGTGTTGGGGTGGCGCCCTCTGTACTATGGATTCTACAGGGTCTGCTGAGCCATCCCTCCAGTACGGTTCCGTGCCCTTTAGGGGGTTTTTGCTTTTTGGTTTTTGACACAGGTGCCTGAGCATGATGCACCCTTTTGTTTCGGACTAGGGTTGTGTGCGGAGCCGGATTGTCCCAAAACTTGGTTTCGGTTTTCCAGGCGCTCTCCATCGCACAGTACTTTCGTACTATAGATGCCAGGTCGGCGAAGCATGTAATTTCGCGACGGCTTATGGCGTTCATGATTCCCTTGTCCATGTAGTTGTTGCCGAAAATTGAGATTGCGCTTTCCTCACGATAGTCCTTTATCCTGTCCATAACCAGGAGGAATCTGGCCAGTAATGATGTACTGTTTCAGCGGGCTCTTGCCGGATTTGAGATAGATCGCTTGTATTTGGGTGGGTGGGTGGAATTAAATTCGGAAGCCCACCCAATCTAGGGCTCAAGGGCAGAAAAGTTTCCAAATTTGGAAGCTTAGATTGTCGGATGTTGTCCAACGAATCCGGTCCGCTGCCTGACTTTAGGTTCAGTACTTGATTGAAGTCCGTCCCTCCGCGGGAATCCGGCATGGAGGGGTCGGGAATCCGGACATAACTGGTCTTTAATATAGAAGAAGAGCCGCCGCACTGCTCCTCTATCACGGCAACATGGTGGGTAGCCTGGGGAGAGTTGATCTCTCTCAGATCGGTTTTAAGCCCAATCTGATCGTAGTCTGTAGCGACTCCCAGGGCGGCGATGCGATCCAAGAGCTCGTTCACGGAGGAGATCTCTGTCGGATCTAACTGCTCGGCGAGTTCCGAGTTGACGTGAAGATCGCTTTTGATGACTCGAGAGGTCATTGTCGGAGCGGCGGCCGAACAGGCGGCCATAAGAAAACCACCTAGCCAGATAGTTTGGCCGGTGGCCAGGGCTCCTTTGGCAATGGTACCGTCTTTAAAGACGGGATGAGGCATCCTTCCTGATGGCGACGGCACAGAGGAACTCTCAATGAAAGCACCAATGTCGGTGTCAAAACCGGCGGATCTCGGGTAGGGGGTCCCGAACTGTGCGTCTAGGCGGATGGTAACAGGAGACAAGGGACACGATGTTTTTACCCAGGTTCGGGCCCTCTCGATGGAGGTAAAACCCTACTCCTACTTGATTGATATTGATGATATGGGTAGTACAAGAGTGGATCTACCACGAGCAAGGAGGCTAAACCCTAGAAGCTAGCCTATGGTATGATTGTTGTTCGTCCTATGGACTAAAACCCTCCGGTTTATATAGACACCGGAGAGGGCTAGGGTTACACAGAGTCGGTTACAATGGTAGGAGATCTACATATCCGTATCGCCAAGCTTGCCTTCCACGCCAAGGAAAGTCCCATCCGAACACGGGATGAAGTCTTCAATCTTGTATCTTCATAGTCTTGGAGTCCGGCCGATGATGATAGTCCGGCTATCCGGACACCCCCTAGTCCAGGACTCCCTCAGTCTTTCTCGCCATGGGAGAAGTGCTTAGCTTTGGGTTCAATCTTGCGGTGTCCTTACCTAGTGACAGAAAGGGTTGCAAGGCACGTATTGTATTGTTGCCATCAAGGATAACAAGATGGGGTTTATATCATATTGCTTGAGTTTATCCCTCTACATCATGTCATCTTGCTTAATGCGTTACTCTGTTCTTATGAACTTAATACTCTAGATGCAGGCATGAGTCGGTCGATGTGTGGAGTAATAGTAGTAGATGCAGGCAGGAGTCGGTCTACTTGTTATGGACGTGATGCCTATATACATGATCATGCCTAGATAATCTCATAAGTATGCACTTTTCTATCAATTGCTCGACAGTAATTTGTTCACCCACCGTAATACTTATGCTATCTTGAGAGAAGCCACTAGTGAAACCTATGGCCCCCGTGTCTATCTCTTATCATATTTGCTTCCAATCTAATTTTATTTGCATCTTTACTTTTTGCATCTATATTATAAAATACCAAAAATATATTTATCTTATCATACTATCTTTATTAGATCTCACTTTCGCAAGTGGCCATGAAGGGATTGACAACCCCTTTATTGGGTTGGTTGCGAGTTCTTTGTTTCTTTGTGTAGGTGCGTGGGACTTTTGAGAAGCCTTGAAAGCACAAGTGCTCCCTAGGTGGTTTTGGTAATTAATGTCAACATATCTCTTGTTGGACTAACACTTTTATCTAGTATGTTTCAGATAAGTTCAACAATGGAGTGGCATGGACTAAAGGATGTGGGAACTCCTTCAAGATGCTAAGGACAAAGGATTGGCTCAAGCTTCAAGCTCAAGACTCTTCATTTTACATTTTAGTGATCCAAGATCACATTGAGTCTATAGGAAAAGCCAATACTACCAAGGAGGGATGAGGTGTTGTTAATGAGCCTCTTGCTTCATGTGCTTTGTGATATGCTCCAAAACCCTCAGCTACTTTCCCACTTCCACAAATGACCTAAACCCAAAGCAAAAATCGGTCACACCGGTTCTTCCTATCCGGCGCCACCGATTCCAAAAGTCATAGCCACTGCCACAAACCCTAAGCAAATCGGTCTTACCGATAGGGATCTCGGTCTCACCGAGATGGGTTGTAGTCTCTCTGTGTATGTCCATTATCAAATCGGTCTCACCGCGTTTGAGCAATCGGTACTACCAAGATTACAATGCAAACTCTCTGGACAACTTATTACCAAAATCAGTCCCACCGAGTTTGAGTAATCGGTCCCACCGAGTTTGCCTGACCAACTCTCTGGAAAGCTTATTACCAAAATCGGTCTCACCGAGTTTGTGTAATCGGTCTTACCGAGATTACATTATGCCCTAACCCTAACCGAATTGGTCTCACCGAGTTGCATTTCGATCCCACCGAAAACCCTAACGGTCACATTATTTGTTGAATCGGTCTGACCGAGTTTAACGATTCGGTCCCACCAAGTTTGGTACATTGTGTGTAACGGTTAGATTTTGTGTGGAGGCTATATATACCCCTCCACCTCCTCTTCATTCGTGGAGAGAGCCATCATACTGAACCTACACTTCCAACATACATTTTCTGAGAGAGAACTACCTACTCATGTGTTGAGGCCAAGATATTCCATTCCTACCATATGAATCTTGATCTCTAGCCTTCCTCAAGTTGCTTTCCACTCAAATCTTCTTTCCACCAGATCCAAAACCTATGAGAGAGAGTTGAGTGTTGGGGAGACTATCATTTGAAGCACAAGAGCAAGGAGTTCATCATCAACGCACCATTTGTTACTTCTTGGAGAGTGGTGTCTCCTAGATTGGCTAGGTGTCACTTGGGAGCCTCCGACAAGATTTTGGAGTTGAACCAAGGAGTTTGTAAGGGCAAGGAGATCGCCTACTTCGTGAAGATCTACCGCTAGTGAGGCAAGTCCTTCGTGGGCGACGGTCATGGTGGGATAGACAAGGTTGCTTCTTCGTGGACCCTTCGTGGGTGGAGCCCTCCGTGGACTCGCGCAACCGTTACCCTTCGTGGGTTGAAGTCTCCATCAACGTGGATGTATGATAGCACCACCTATCGGAACCACGCCAAAAACATTCGTGTCTCCAATTGCGTTTGAATCCTCCAAACCCTTCCCTTTACTTTCTTGTAAATTGCATGCTTTACTTTCCGCTGCTCATATACTCTTTGCATGCTTGTTTGATATGTATTGTGAGTATTAAACTTGTACCTAAACTCCACTCAAACTTAAAGAAACTTAAAAATTGCAACTTTGGTACTAAGTGTCTAATCACCCCCCCTCTAGACACCTCTTCTCAAGGTCCTACAAGTGGTATCAGAGCATTGGTCTCCATTGCTTTGGTTTAATCACCATTGGAGGAAGATGGATGAGTCTACTATTGGGAGTCTTAGACATAGAGTGCCTATTCTTGATGGAGAGTATTTTCATGAGTGGAAAAAATGAGATGCTTGTTATTTTCAATCAATATCATTTGAACAAGTACATTTCTAACCCTTGTGCACCTTATGTTGATCCTATGCATCCTACCCATGATGAGTCAGTTGACATGATTAGGAATCTTAGAACTGCCGAGCTTATCATTAGAGGATTGCCTAGAATTTTGATTGGATGTTTGCCTACTTTTAAGTGTGCCTACACCATATGGAAATTTCTTGAGGAACGATTTCCAGATTATTCCTTGAAAAATCTTGATGAAATTCTTCATAAGTCTATTGCTTTGAGTAAGATGAATACTAGTGATCCGATGTTTGGTGATCGTCTATTTGAGCTTACAGACCTTATGCGTGCCAAGGAAATGTTGGTATTATTAGTGATATTATTTCGAAGCTATAAAAATTCATAAGCAAGATCATTGTCAAACTCATTCTAATGAATCACCTTCTCTAGGACTTGATCCACCACATGACGATGTTGAACATGGATACTATGATGAGGATGATGATAGTGACTTCGATCTTGATGATGCAATGAGACACTTTGGTCTTATGGCAAATCTTTGGGGATATATGTCAGGAGGAAAGGAATGGGTTCTTGATAGTGGATGTATCGATCACATGACCGGAGATAAAGACATGTTTCGTGAGCTTGCTGATAATGATAGTCCTCGAAAGTATGTCACTTTCGGTGACAACTCAAAGGGTAAGGTGGTTGGCCTCGGTAAGGTGCCCATCTCACATGATAGCTCCATACAAAATGCTATGCTCGTTGAATCTCTTGGATACAACTTACTTTCAGTATCTAGACATGCTGATTTCGGTTTCAATGTTCTATTTACTGAAGTAGATTGCCAAGTGTTTCATCGAGACAATCATAGAATGGTCTTTACCGGTGTACGTAGAGGTGATCCATACATTGTTGATTTCACTAAAAAGGCCCAACCTAAAACTTGCTTCATTGCTAAATCCTCAAAAGGTTGGTTATGGCATAGACGACTAGGTCATGTTGGTATGCGAAACCTTGACAAGCTTATTAAAGGAAATCATATCCTTGGAGTTAACGATGTCATATTTGATAAGGATAGACTTTGCAGTGCTTGTCAAGCAGATAAACAGGTTGGAGGAAGGCATCCCGTGAAGAACATCATGACCACGAGGAGGCCACTCGAGCTACTTCACATGGATCTTTTCGGTCGCAACTCTTACAAGAGTCTCGGTGGAAATTCTTTTGGTCTAGTTATAGTTGATGATTTTTCCATATTTATGTGGGTGTTCTTTCTCGATGATAAATCGCAGGTCCAAAAGATCTTCAAAAACTTCGCAAGGAAGGCTCAAAATCAATTTGAAGTGAAGATCAAGAAGGTTCGCAGTGACAACGGAACGGAGTTCAAGAACGCAAATGTGGACACCGTTCTTGACGAAGAAGGGATTTCACACGAGTTCTCGGCTACGTACACACCTCAACAAAACGGAGTTGTTGAGAGGAAGAACCAGACGCTTGGCGAGAACGATGCTTGATGAGTACAAGACGCCGAAGCACTTTTGGGCGGAAGCGGTTGAGACAGCTTGTCATGCAACAAATCGCTTGTATCTTCACAAGCTACTCGGCAAGACGACATACGAGCTCTTCACTGGTAACAAACCCCAAGTTGGATACTTTCGAGTATTTGGCTCAAAGTGCTACATTCTTGATAAGCATCATCTCTCTAAATTTGCTCCTAAGTCTCATGAAGGTTTCCTACTCGGTTATGGCTCAAACTCTCACACTTACCGTGTCTACAACAATTTCACCCAAAAGGTTGAAGAGACGGTAGGTGTGAAGTTTGATGAATCTAACAGCTTGCAAGTAGAGCAATTGCTAATTGATGTAGGAGACAAAGATCCTTTGGAAGCAATTCAAGACTTGGCTATTGGTAAGGTTCGTCCAACGGAGGTGAAGGAGAGTACCTCATCCATCCAAGTGGAAGCTTCTACTTCACAACAAGGTGAACCAAGAGTTGATACGGAAGCATCCACAAGTGGGACACACCAAGATGAAGAAAACGAGGAAGTGCATCAAGATGAACGTCAACAACCTCCTTCTCCACCACGACAAGAGAACGACAACGCCAACAATGGAGAAGGCCAAGAAGAAGAACAAGATGAAGAAGATGTTCAACGAAGACCCAAGCAAAAGCTTTCACGAGTTCGAGCAATAGTTGCTAAAGATCATCCCGTCGAACAAATCTACAATGACATTCAAACCGGGAGAATCACTCGCTCTAAAACTCGTTTAGCTAACTTTTGTGAAAACTATTCTTTCATCTCTAGCATTGAACCTATGAAGGTTGAAGAAGCATTGGAAGATCCGGATTGGATAAATGCTATGCATGAAGAGATACATAACTTTGAGAGGAACCAAGTTTGGACATTGGTTGAGAAGCCCGACAACAACCACAACGTCATCGGTACCAAATGGGTGTTTCGCAACAAGCAAGATGAAGATGGACAAGTAGTTCGCAACAAAGCATGTCTCGTCGCCCAAGGCTACACACAAGTCAAAGGTATGGACTATGGTGAGACTTATGCCCCCTTTGCTAGACTTGAGTCCATTCACATCTTACTTGCCTATGCTAATCATCATGATATCACCCTGTACCAAATGGACATTAAAAGTGCTTTTCTAAATGGTGAAATAGAGGAGGAAGTTTATGTTAAGCAACCTCCCGGATTTGTCAATCCTAAGCAACCCAATCATGTTTACAAACTTCACAAAGCTCTTTATGGTCTTAAACAAGCTCCTAGAGCATGGTATAAATGCTTGACCAAGTTTCTTATTGAAAAAGTCTTTGAAATTGGGAAAATTGATTCTACTCTTTTTACTAAAAGGGTTAATGGAGAACTATTTGTGTTCCAAATCTATGTTGATGATATTATATTTGGTTCGACTAACCCTCATTTTAGTGAAAAGTTTGGAAAGCTAATGTCGGAGAAGTTTGAGATGTCTATGATGAGTGAGCTCAAATTCTTCCTTGGGTTGCAAATCAAGCAAACTAAGGAAGGTACCTTTGTTTCTCAAACGAAGTACACCAAGGACTTATTCAAGAAGTTCAATATGCAAGAATGCAAAGGTATGTCTACACCCATGCCTACTAGTGGACATAATGACTTGACCAAAGATGGTGAACTTGTTGATCAAAAGGTTTATCGCTCTATGATTGGTTCATTATTATATCTATGTGCTTCACGTCTCGATATCATGCTAAGTGTGTGCATGTGTGCACGATATCAACCTGCTCCTAAGGAATGTCATCTTAAGGCTGTGAAAAGGATAGTGAGATACTTAATCCATACACCAAACTTTGGCATTTGGTATCCTAAGAGGGCTTCTTTCGATCTTGTTGGCTACTCCGACTCGGACTATGCCGGAGACAAGGTTGATAGAAAGTCCACTTCGGGTACTTGTCAATTTCTTGGTAGATCTCTTGTGTCTTGGTCCTCCAAGAAACAAAACTCGGTATCCTTATCAACCGCCGAAGCTGAATATATTGCCGCTAGTTCATGTTGTGCTCAATTACTTTGGATGACCCAAACTCTTAAAGATTATGGGATATATGTGAGACATGTTCCATTGCTTTGCGACAATGAACTATCAAAATTGGTCATAATCCTGTGCAACATTCTCGAACTAAGCATATTGAAGTTCGTCATCATTTCATTCAAGGTCATGTTGCTAAGGGTGACTTTGATCTTAAGCATGTTCGCACCAAAAAGCAATTAGCGGATATATTCACTAAACCTCTTGATGAGAAAGTGTTTTGCAGGTTAAGAGGAGAATTGAACATCATTGATGCATCAAACTTGGAGTAGAAACTCCATTGGATACATGCAAGACATGAACTTATGAATAATCCTTGATATTTCTCTTATGATGAAAATCTTATGTCTTGGATATATTTGTATCTTGCATGTTATCTAACCCATGTAGGTACTTGGTGGAATCAAACTCCATGAGATTGAAATCTACTCACATCTTGAGCAATCTCTACATCACCAAGTTTCTACACTATGGTGGTTGTCGGTGTCAAAACCGGCGGATCTCGGGTAGGGGGTCCCGAACTGTGCGTCTAGGCGGATGGTAACAGGAGACAAGGGACACGATGTTTTTACCTAGGTTCGGGCCCCCTCGATGGAGGTAAAACCCTACTCCTGCTTGATTGATATTGATGATATGGGTAGTACAAGAGTAGATCTACCACGAGATCAATGAGGCTAAACCCTAGAAGCTAGCCTATGGTATGATTGTTGTTCGCCCTACGGACTAAAACCCTCCGGTTTATATAGACACCGGAGAGGGCTAGGGTTACACAGAGTCGGTTACAATGGTAGGAGATCTACATATCCGTATCGCCAAGCTTGCCTTCCACGCCAAGGAAAGTCCCATCCGGACACGGGACGAAGTCTTCAATCTTGTATCTTCATAGTCTTGGAGTCCAGCCAATGATGATAGTTCAGCTATCCGGACATCCCCTAGTCCAGGACTCCCTGAGTAGCCCCTGAACCAGGCTTCAATGACGACGAGTCTGGCGCGCATATGGTCTTCGGCATTGCAAGGTGGGTTGCTCCTCCGAATAATTCATAGAAGATTTTGAACACTAGGATAGTGTCCGGCTCTGCAAAATAAGTTGGGCCATTTGCATTTCTGTCCCTAACTCGAACCACCTAATCAGATATACCCCTAATTCGAAAGCCTGCTCAAAAATGCCCCTCCGCCATTATGTGCACTTATAGAAATGCCCTTCTGCTCCGTTACCGTCCGGTCAAAGGGCTTTGACCGTTTTCTGGACGTTAGTTGGACAATTTGCCCCTGAATCCATGTGACACTTACATGCGGGACCCCCTGTAAAAAAATAAAAGGAAAACTAGGCCAACTCAGCCCTCCCGTGGGTCAGTCACATACCGGTGGGACCTACCCAGGAAAAAACAAAAAAATATCTCTCATCCATCTCCTCCCGACGGGACCCACTATGAGCGTAAACACCCCCGGTCCACGCGTTCCCGGCCGTGAGCACCTGCGCTCGCCGGCGGCTCGCCGTAGGGGAGGAGGATGACTGTGGGAGGACGGCGCCTACTGCGTGAGGTACGCAAGCTGCGCGAGACGCGCCAAGCTCACTAGGAGCGGCAGGGTGTAGATGGGCGCGTGCACGACCGAGCCAACCAAGGTTGGTCATGGCGGCCGGATTCTGTCAGGGTGCTCCGGGCACGGAATCGGGCGGGGGAAGAGCAGAGTAGGGGCACCTGGTTTCCTTGACGACGGAAGAGGGGTCGGGTAGGTCAAGAATGGCTTAGAGTGGCCGAATTTAGGACGGGAAGAGCAATGGCCATTGCGGAGTTCGACGTCTCGGGCGTCGTCTATGGGCAGCCCCAGGCCAGATCCACTGCGCAGGACGAAGGAGAGGCGCCCACCAAAGCTCATGGACATGCTCGTGCTGCTCGATTTGGACTCCGGCCGCGGTGGCTAGCAACGGCGTCGCTGGTAGAAGATCTCACGCGATAGCTCCGGCGATAGCTGCGGCGATAGCTGCGGGCGGCGGCTCCATCCCCTCAGCCGTACCACCCCGAGCCTGCCACTGTGGTCCTCAGGCGCAGGCACGCTGGCCCTCGCCGGCGCCGGCCACCGGCCGAGCCGCCAAGAGGGAGAGAGAGATTCCGAGAGAGGGAGAGAGTTTTTTTATATTGGTGGGGTCCATGTGTAAGTCAGAGAGGGGATGAGAGAAAGAGAGTTATTTTTCCCGTGGTAGGCCCCACCTGTAAGTGGCATGTGCATTGAGGGGCAAAAATGTCCATTAAACGTCAGGAAAACGGTCAAAGCCCTTTGACCAGACGGAAACGGCACGGAAGGGCAATTCTATAAGGGAACATGACGGCGGAGGGGCATTTTTGAGCAGGCTTTCGAATTAGGGGCAAATGTGAGTAGTGGGTTCGAGTTAGGGACACAGATGTAAAAGACCCAAATAAATTCCACATACCACCGTAGAGAGAATAGTATTTACCCAAGTTCAATCCGCTGATGTATTTCGTGGCATGACGTCACGCCACGGCCAAGCCTTTATTCGAATTATTTTTATTGTTCCACCTCAGCGCGTTTAGTGAAGCGGTTTCCTTGGCACGACTTGTCAAAGCAGAGATCGTGTCCCCTTATTCCGGGATTCTCATCAATACGGGCGTGGGTAACCCAACCGCGCCATTGATTACGGCGCCTGGGAGATAAGCGAGTTTTACTGGGCTGGTGGGGACGCATAGTTTCGTCCGCTCATATATAAAGGGATAAGGATCCACCTTTTTACCTACGCCTTCTTCCTCCTTTGCTTATCCATCTCCGCGCACTCGAGCTCCAGTGCCCAAGTCCACACATCTCGCCTCAACCTTCTCCAACCATGTCCGGAGCAGGAGGCTAGTGGATGGCGTCCTCCGTCACGGAGGGGCACATCAAGAGGCTGCGCAAGGTCGGATATTTGTCCAGCGATATCGTGCACCGGCTCCCCGACGAGGGGCAGCTCGTCCCCACCCTCGGGCCCCATGAGAGTATGGTATTCCTTCCCCATTTCCTCCGCGGACTGGGCTTCCCACTCCACCCATTTGTCCGGGGACTCATGTTCTACTACGGCCTGGATTTCCATGATCTGGCCCCAAATTTCATCCTCAACATCTCGACGTTCATCGTCGTGTGCGAGGCCTTCCTCTGCGTCCAGCCCCACTTCGGCTTATGGCTGAAGACTTTTAATGTCAAGCCGAAGGTGGTGGGCGGCTGCCAAGCGGAGTGCGGAGGCGCCATGGTGGGCAAGATGCCCAACATTACATGGCTCGAGGGCGCCTTCGTGGAAACCATCAAAGGGTGGCAATCGGGGTGGTTCTACATCACTGAGCCGCGTGACCCTAAATGGGCAGCGGCCCACGAATTCAGATCTGGCATCCCCACACGGATCACATCCTGGAAAGAGAAGGGCCTGACGTGGGGTGATTCGGAGGAGCTACCCGGACTTCAATCCTGTGTCCAAACCCTGGTGAACAAGAAGCTCAAGCTTGTCAACGTAATCCAGGTCATGCTCATCCACCGGATTCTCCTGTGCCAACAGCGGGCTTTCAATTTGTGGGAGTTTGATCCGGTACAGCACCCAACCTTGAGCAGGCTCTTCGACACTATGTATGAAGACGCCTGGAGGGTGCTGTTCAAGGGCGCCGAGGCTCCCCCATCCGCTACCGAAGATCGCGGATTCAGCTCGCAGCGTAAAGCCGGCGAGGTAAGCTGTTTTATCCTTTAGGGGACATTTGCTTTCCATAGTTTGACTCCATATGGGATCTAAGACTCTCATTACCTTTGACAGGCTTGGCAGGAGACGTCCGGATAGGTTAACTGTCCGGCTCCTCTTCCAGAAGACCCAGCGGACGCCCGTTTGACGGGACTGCTGGTTCCGGCGCCTTACGTGGTGCCGGAGAAGAAGGCCAAGAAGAAGGCCACGGGAACTCGGAGGAGTTCCCGGCGCCAGGTGTTATCGGACTCATCGTCCGATGACTCCAAGGCGGACTCCTCCCACGAGGACGAGGAGGAGAAGAAAGAGGCCTCTCTTCCAGCGGGGGGAGAGAAGAAAAGGAAGGCTTCCCAACGGGGAGGCCGAAGGGTCCAAGAAGGGAAGGACCCTCCCTCTGGACTGTTCCACCAACGCCGACGACGACGAAGAGGAGTGGCCTTCAAGGGCCAAGCCCCTGGCGAGATCATAAGTGTCCGGATCCCCAAAATAGCTTATGATTTTCCTTTCATCGCATAGTGTCTTCTAATGCCGAACACAATCATGCAGCCCGCCCAAGGATGATCTCCCCGCTTCGTCGAGCGGGTCCCTGGGACCGTCCACTTCACTTCCGACCGCCTCCTCCCCTCATGACGCAGACGACACCGAGGCGGGGTCCCAGAAGGGGACCGGCCAGGAGGAGGAGCCCCCGGAGGTGCCGCAGG
Source organism: Triticum dicoccoides (assembly GCF_002162155.2). Taxonomy (NCBI): domain Eukaryota; kingdom Viridiplantae; phylum Streptophyta; class Magnoliopsida; order Poales; family Poaceae; genus Triticum; species Triticum dicoccoides. The sequence continues at coordinate 77,719,366 of NC_041389.1, read as the reverse complement.
GCAACCTCCCGGGCTTTGGGCCGGACTCCTTGCCGGAACCTTTGGTGGTTCCAGAGTCCGGCGGGCGGCCCCTTCGTAAGAAGGGCGAGACGGCGACGGCGGTGACCTCCGTCCAACCGGAGGCGCCGGATAACTTGCTGGAGGCGCTCAACAGCGCTTCCATCGAGGAGGAACACCACACTGTTATGAGTGCGGTGATTCAGAAAGTTCAGTCCGCCAAGAGCAGGCTGACCGAAGCCTGCAGCAGCCTTCTAACAGGCTTTAAGGTAAGGATTTTAAGATATGCAAAATAGTACCGCATAGAAAGTAGCCCCTGATGCTCAGTTCGGTGTTCGGAAAGAAAAGCCAAACTGAGGATCTAAAAAGATATACGCAGGAGTCTAAAAAATATGTCAATATGGGAATGCAGGTTGCGCTGCTGACCTCTGTCGCACTGACTGCGGAGGTCACTGCCTTGAAGCAGAGCCTCGAGCGGTCCGAGAGCGAGCTCGGCCATGCCAAGAAGCAGCTCGAGGACAAGGAAGGTAAGTAGCACCTTATTAAAGTTGTACCTTATAAAAAAGGATTTGGTTGCAAAAAAATGACAGGAATAACGTGGGTATTGTAGGGGCCACGAACGAGGTGGCGACCCTGAAGGAGGCGGTGTCCGCGGCCGAACGCAATGCAGCCGCGGAACGCACCGAGCGAGAGAAGCAGGAGGCGCGGGTGGCGGTGGTGCGGCAAGAGCTCCAGGCTCTCGTGGAAAAACAAGAGAATTTGGAGCGTGACTCGAAGACTCGAGAGTCTGAGCTCGCGTCCGCTCTTGAAAGCGCCAAAGCCGCTAAGGCCGAAGCCCAATAGGCCCTCCAGGAAATCGAGGTGGTGAAGAAGATAGCGGCGGGTAAGGCATTCTTCATGCAAAGCAAGCATGTAAAAGTGAATTACCTGTTACTTACCCGAATTCGGAGCTCTCTAGGAGCGTTCGCAGATCTGCCCCGCAGCGTGTCCGATGCTGTCGCATTCTACAGAGCCGAGGAGGGGAGCTCGACGGAGAAGGTGTTCTGGTCTCAGTATGCTGAGGCCGGACATCCGGTGCCCCTGAGCGACCAGCTGAAGCAGCTGGTCAAGCTCCACAAGGTGGCCGAACAGGCCATGAAAGGCCTCATAGTTCGGCTTTGGCCCAAAGAGGCCATGCCTGGGAGCTACTTCGGTCTAGTGCGGCGGCTGGTGGACGCCTGTCCATGGGTTGACGTCATCAAGCACTCTGCCTGTATTGAAGGTGCCCGTCAGGCCCTTGCCCGTGCTAAGGTGCACTGGGGCAATATGGACGCCGAGAAGCTTGTGACGGACACGCCACTGCCGGGCAAGGAGTATCGCACACCCGAGATGTATTATAAGGGTGTCCTGAAGGGTGCCCGCATTATTGCGGGTGAGTGCTCCAAAGATGTAATTTTTGAGTAGACTCGCATTTTGTTATCTTGTGCGCTGAAAACTTTGTTCATATGCGCTAAGCAACGCTTGTTAATTTAAAATATTACCTTCTGTGCGGCCGTTTATCAAATCTGAGAGATGGCAAGTCGTCGGCTTCGGCCCCCATGCCACGAGTGCTGGGGTGTTCGGGATAAACTTGAACGCTCTTGTTCCCATTTTTGGGTCCTTCTAGGGAGGCGCTCAACACAACGAACGAGGCAACCAGACTTATAATTCTTGAACACTCTCACCTAGCCATAGAATTCTATAATTTTGAATTTCGGCGAAGCCCCTAGTATTCGGAAGGCCGAATTCGGGGCGCTATCCACGCCTTGGGCCGGACAAAGCCGGCTCCTCGCTCTAAGCGGCATAAGTCTTTAGGGACTCGAAAAGACCTCCCAAACAGCGACCAGCTCTCGCCTTATCATGACGGTCAGTTTTAGCTTTCTCCACTGAGGTGCTCAACCCAGCTCAACGGGGGCACAATCGCAGTGGTTCTCCCAGCGCTACCTTAGCCGATATAACGGAACGTAAGGTACCAAAACATGGGAGCCGGGCAAACCCAACTATTGACCCAAGACATGATTCGGAGCCGATGCATATAATGCTATAAGTTCGGGGTGCCGCACTTGTGGAAGTGTTCGGACTTAACACACCATAATTTGGGGAACTTAAGCCCCTGGTGTATTTTGCCGTACCAAAGCGTACGGGGGCAACATGTCATAAGTGAACATATATAAAAAGGAATGCAATGATAGGCAAAAAGCGATGCATTGTTTATTCAAAAGATACTGCAATACAGGCAGAATGATACAAATAGTGCGATAAGCAAGGGGTGGGACTATTTAACATGTTCCCCTCCAGGGGTAGGCTGCGGAATGGTATGTAAAACAGGTATAATGCTCGTAATGGAGACCACCTGGATACTCGTTGTAGCTTTTCTACTTCCCTGGCTGTTGCATCATTAGTTTGGCAGATCCACTGCCGGACAGGGCTTCTGAAAAACGGAGTCCTGAGAGTAAGAAAAAAAAAGAATGACCAATTCGGGAGCCCCTGGTGTGGTTGATCCGCACTCTGAGCCTGCCGTGGTCGTGCCCCTCCCCCTATGCCATGGTATCTCCAGAGCGTAGTGATGTACGCGTGGCACTGGTCTCGCGATGTCGCGAGGGCTAGGGTTGGGGCCGCATTGCTACGCGTGCTCGGAACGTGCCAAATGGTCATGTTGTAGGTTACTCCGGGCGCGCTTGACGGTGTTCGGTCGATTAACGACCGGACTCGAGAATTGCCTTAAGAGGCTAATCTGCACTTCCGCTGTGAGAGCCGCTATATGCTCCTCCGTTCGGAGAGAGTGTTTGGTGTTTCCGTTGACCGTGATGACTCCTCGAGGGCCTGGCATCTTGAGCTTGAGGTATGCATAGTGCGGCACCACGTTGAACTTTGCAAATGCGGTTCGTCCGAGCAGTGCATGATAGCCGCTACGGAACTGGACTATGTCCAAGATTAACTCCTCGCTTCGGAAATTATCCAGGGATCCGAAGACCACTTCAAGTGTAACTGAGCCCGTACAATTGGCCTCTACACCTGGTATGACGCCTTTGAAGGTCGTCTTTGTGGGTTTGATCCTTGAGGGATCTATGCCCATCTTGCGCACTGTATCCTGATAAAGCAGGTTCAGGCTGCTGCCGCCGTCCATCAGGACTCTAGTGAGGTGAAATCCATCGATGATTGGGTCTAAAACCAATGCGGCGAATCCGCCGTGGCGGATACTGGTGGGGTGGTCCCTTCGATCAAAAGTGACCGGGCAGGAGGACCACGGATTGAACTTTGGGGCGACAGGCTCCATCGTGTATACGTCCCTGAGCGCACGCTTCCGCTCCCTTTTGGGTATGTGGGTTACGTATATCATGTTCACCGTTCGCACTTGTGGGGGAAATCCCTTCTGTCCTCTATTGTTCGGCGGCCGTGTCTCCTCCTCGTCATCGCTATGCAGCCCCTTGTCGTTGCCTTCGGCAATTAACTTGCCTGCCTGTTTGAACACCCAACAATCTCTGTTGGTGTGATTAGCTGGCTTTTCGGGGGTGCCATGTATCTGGCATGAGCGATCGAGTATCCGGTCCAAGTTGGACGGGCCTGGAGTAGTTCTTTTGAATGGCTTTTTCCACTGACAGGGTTTAGAGCCTCTGAATCCGGTGTTGACTGCCGTATCTTCAGTATTATCGCCGTTAATGCGGTGTTTGTGCTTATTGCGACGCGACCTGCCATTGTTGTCTTTAGTATCCGAACTACCAGAGTTTTTGGTTAGGTTGTTACTGCGAGCTAGCCAACTGTCTTCTCCCGCATAGAAGCGGGTCGTGAGTGATGTGAGGGCTGCCATTGATTTCGGCTTTTCCTGTCCTAGGTGCCGGGCAAGCCATTCGTCGCGGATGTTGTGTTTGAAGGCTGCAAGGGCCTCTGCATCTGGACAGCCGACGATTTGATTTTTCTTGGTTAAGAACCATGTCCAGAATTGTCTGGCCGATTCATCTGGCTGCTGAATTATGTGGCTTAGGTCATCGACGTCTGGTGGTCGCACATATGTGGCCTGGAAGTTATCGAGGAATGCGGCTTCCAGGTCCTCCCAACACTCAATTGATTCTGCTGGCAGGCGTTGAGCCAATGCCGAGCTGGTCCTTTAAGCTTGAGTGGGAGGTATTTGATGGCGTGAAGATCATCACCGCGGGCCATGTGGATATGAAGGAGATAGTCTTCGATCCAAACCGCAGGATCTATTGTGCCATCGTAGGATTCAATGCTCACGGGTTTGAACCCTTCAGGGATTTGATGATCCATTACTTCATCTGTGAAGCATAGTGGGTGTGCGGCGCCTCTGTATTGGGCTATATCACGACGCAGCTCGAACGAGCTTTGTCTATTGTGTTCGGCCCGGCCGGGGTTGCTGTATCCGGCGTGACGGTGGTCATCGCGTATTGTAGGGCGCCCACGCGATCCATAGATCGATCTTGTTTGCCTTGCCTTATCCTCCAATATGTCTCGCAAGTCCGGCGCATTCCCCCGTGGCTTTGTACTTTTCGAGCGACGCCGGAGTGCGGCTTTAGTGGAGGGCCTAGAGGCCTCTCTATCGCGGCCACGAGGTGGCCGATCGGCCATATTGTGCGCTGGTGATTGTGCTTCCTCCTCTAATCGGGGTAGCAGCTTGCGTTTGGGGTAACTTTTGGAGGGGCGCTCGAGTTCATACTCTTCGGCCGCAAGGACTTCAGTCCATCTGTCGGCTAGCAAGTCTTGGTCAGCTCTAAGTTGTTGCTGCTTTTTCTTGAGGCTGCTTGCCGTGGCCATAAGCCTGTGTTTGAAATGCTCTTGTTCGATGGGATCCTCAGGCACGACAAATTCGTCGTCGTCGAGGCTTGCCTCATCTCCGGAGGGAGGCATGTAATTATCGTCCTCTACCTCTTCGTCTGCCGCTCTCTCGTGAGGGCTGGCTTCTCCGTCCTCCTGTGCTGAATCTTGCTGGAGGGGGTTGTCCTCGGCACTATCCGGGGTGTTATTATCTCCGATGCCGAAATCTCCATTCTTGCTGTGGTGGGATTTGGAGCGGCGCCGCTGACGCCAGCGCTTAGGCTGCTTTTTGGAGGGGTCATCTTCCGTTGTTCCATCGCCATTGCCATCCTTTGGGATGTCCACCATGTATATGTCGTATGACGAGGTGGCTTTCCAGTGCCCAGTAGGCGCTGGTTCTTGGTCGTCTCCGGCATTGTCGTCCATACCGTCGATGTCTTCGGAGTCGAAGTCTAGCATATCGGTTAAGTCATCGACAGTGGCTACGAAGTGGGTGGTGGGTGGGCTTTGAATTTCTTCGTCGTCCGCATCCCAACCGTCCTGGCCATAATCCGGCCAAGGCTCTCCTGATAAAGAGAGACACTTTAGCGAATTCAGGATGTCGCTGGAAGGCGAGTGCTGAAAGATGTCCGTAGCGGTGAACTCCATGATCGGCGCCCAATCGGATTCGATTGGCGGGGGCGCAGAAGGTTCGGGGTCCAGAGAGGAGTCCGACACCTTGGAGTCACGAGCTTCATGAGGGACAGGGTCGGTATTCGGCTCTATCGCCGTAGAGGTAGCAACCCCCGAGGCGGTGTCCAACCACCCATCCTCGATTGGCGCAGTCGGCTCCGAACTAAGGGTCGGAGCGGACTCTTGTGCGGCCTCCAGGACACTGTCCGGCAGCAGAGCTAAATCATGCCCATCGTGACAGTGTGGCACGCCTGGCTGTGGCTCAAATCCGTCAAAGATCAAGTCTCCGCGAATGTCGGCCGTGTAGTTCAAACTTCCGAATCTGACCTGATGGCCAGGGGCGTAGCTTTTGATTTGCTCCAGATGGCCAAGTGAATTGGCCCGCAGTGCGAAGCTGCCGAATACGAAGATCTGTCCGGGGAGAAAAGTCTCACCCTGGACCGTGTTGTTGTTGATGATCGAAGGAGCCATCGGGCCTATAGGCGACGACACAGAGGAACCCTCAATGAAAGCACCAATGTCGGTGTCAAAACCGGCGGATCTCGGGTAGGGGGTCTCGAACTTTGCATCTAGGCGGATGGTAACAGGAGACAAGGGACACGATGTTTTTACCCAGGTTCGGGCCCTCTCGATGGAGGTAAAACCCTACTCCTGCTTGATTGATATTGATGATATGGGTAGTACAAGAGTAGATCTACGACGAGATCAATGAGGCTAAACCCTAAAGCTAGCCTATGGTATGATTGTTGTTCGTCCTACGGACTAAAACCCTCCGGTTTATATAGACACTGGAGAGGGCTAGGGTTACACAGAGTCGGTTACAATGGTAGGAGATCTACATATCCGTATCGCCAAGCTTGCCTTCCACGCCAAGGAAAGTCCCATCCAGACACGGGACGAAGTCTTCAATCTTGTATCTTCATAGTCTTGGAGTCCGGCCAATGATGATAGTTCGGCTATCCGGACACCCCCTAGTCCAGGACTCCCTCAGTGGTTGAAGACAAGGAAGCACGAAACCACTCAAACATATCCTTTGACAAATTCTATGTTAAGATTCATGATTGTCATCTTTGGATACACAAGTGCTCTTCCTTGCAAGAACTAACCCATGTAGGTAGATGGACTTAAATTCCAAGTGGTGCTCCAAATTATTGATGAGCTACATCATCCATGAGCAACTCACACAAGTTCAACTACATGAACAACACCACCAACCAGGTATGTTATTCCATCTTAGAGAAGCTTTACTCCAAGTCATGAGCTAAAGCAACTCGACAAGATGAGAATACATCAAGATGCTTAAACGAAAACTGGCAACCCCATTTTGAGCTTAAACGATGAGTATGACCTATGATCAAGTGATCTCACTTGACTCCTAAGTCAATATACTCTAACATAGGTGACTCAGTCGCCGACCATCTCTAGATGAAGTTCTCTTGTGTTCTTTTCTGTGTTTTTGCATTTGTCTCATACATATTTGTTTCCCCTTTAAAAAAAACCTCTTCATCTAGCTTTCTTTCTGTTTGTTCTGCATTTCTCTGCATTCCAATTCATTGCACATCCTTCGGTAAATTCCTTGCAAATCTTTGTGAGATCCTACCAGTCTAAGTGAGCTGAGGTGACAAGTGTTTTCTCTGCGATGAACTCGGTTTCACCGATTTGTTATTTTCGGCCCAATCGAATCCTTTCGGTCCAACCGAAGCATACCACTCGGTGCCACCGATTTCACAACAGGAAAAACAGTTTGCCACATATTCTATGTTTCTTCTTATCCAGCTCCACTCAATGAATCTTGTCCTATACAAGCATCACATTTTTATCATTGCTTTGTGCTGTGTCTCAAGGACCAAACCCATTCAACGGATTCCAGAAGACCCTTCTTGGAAATTGATGTCAAAGGGGGAGAGAGAGAACATCAAAGCTTATCATTTGGAGAGCGAGAGCATCAAAAGCTTATCATTTAGAAAGAGATCCTAAAGGGGGAGAGAGACCCTCAAAGAGGAGAGAGAGATCTCCAGGGGGAGAGAATACTTGAGTAGACATATTTCTCAAGGATCCCAGATGCTTGGTGTTCAAGAGGAGAGATGCTCACATGTCTTCTTGAGGGGAGAGACATGTTCATATGATCTGTTGTGTTTATTTGCATTAGCATACATTGGCTCTATTTAGCTCTGATCATCATTCATATCTTTCAGCTCTGATTTTTCAGCTCTAATTCTCTATTCCCTATCTTCTCCCAATATCCCATGTTAGATTCAGGGGGAGCAAGACATCTAAGGGAAAGAAATCATTTAAATTCATTGCATATCTTTACTCTTGGGGACATGTCAAATCCAATGTGGTACTTAGTACTCACTCTCTACATGTCATCCCAGTCTTGGTATTCTTATGGTTTCTTTCGTTTGCTCTGGCTAGTAGATGTATCTGTGTTATCTAAGCTTGTTTACACTGGTTCATTTCATCCTAAGCCAACTCAAGACTACAAGGTAAGTATATGCATCACAATCATGTGTATGAGGAATTCTTGCTGATGTACATATTGTTTGCAAGAAGGACTCATGAGCATGAAGGTATTTTTCTTTAACATTCTTTGCTCTGATGCATATGGCCAAGATACATGTAACACATTGCCTACTCTATCATGGTTATGCTCTCATATGCCTCTACATTCCATATTGACATGATTGCATACATGTAGGGGGAGCCTATGATTGTTACATGTCTTTCCAAAGCTTTACTTGCTATTCCTTATATCTTTATCTAAAAGCTTTGATGTATGTTGTCATCAATTACCAAAAAGGGGGAGATTGAAAGCACAAGTGCTCCCTAGGTGGTTTTGTTAATTAATGTCAACATATCTCTTGTTGGACTAACACTTTTATCTAGTATGTTTCAGATAAGTTCAACAATGGAGTGGCATGGACTAAAGGATTGGGAACTCCTTCAAGATGCTAAGGACAAAGGATTGGCTCAAGCTTCAAGCTCAAGACTCTTCATTTTACATTTTAGTGATCCAAGATCACATTGAGTCTATAGGAAAAGCCAATACTATCAAGGAGGGATGAGGTGTTGTTAATGAGCCTCTTGCTTCATGTGCTTTGTGATATGCTCCAAAACCCTCAGCTACTTTCCCACTTCAACAAATGACCTAAACCCAAAGCCAAAATCGGTCACACCGATTCTTCCTATCCGACGCCACCAATTCCAAAAGTCATAGCCACTGCCACAAACCCTAAGCAAATCGGTCTTACCGATAGGGATCTCGGTCTCACTGAGATGGGATTGTAATCTCTCTGTGTATGTCCATTATCAAATCGGTCTCACTGCGTTTGAGCAATCGGTACTACCGAGATTACAATGCAAACTCTCTGGACAACTTATTACCAAAATCGGTCCCACCGAGTTTGAGCAATCGGTCCCACCGAGTTTGCCTGACCAACTCTCTGGAAAGCGTATTGCCAAAATCGGTCTCACCGAGTTTGTGTACTCGGTCTTACCGAGATTACGTTACGCCCTAACCTTAACCGAATCGGTCTCACTGAGTTGCATTTCGGTCCCACCGAAAACCCTAACGGTCACATTATTTGCTGAATCGGTCTGACCGAGTTTAACGATTCGGCACCACCGAGTTTGGTAGATTGTGTGTAACGGTTAGATTTTGTGTGGAGGCTATATATACCCCTCCACCTCCTCTTCATTCGTGGAGAGAGCCATCAGACTGAACCTACACTTCCAGCATACATTTTCTGAGAGAGAACTACCTACTCATGTGTTGAGGCCAAGATATTCCATTCCTACCATATGAATCTTGATCTCTAGCCTTCCCCTAGTTGCTTTCCACTCAAATCTTCTTTCCACCAGATCCAAAACCTATGAGAGAGAGTTGAGTGTTCGGGAGACTATCATTTGAAGCACAAGAGCAAGGAGTTCATCATCAACGCACCATTTGTTACTTCTTGGAGAGTGGTGTCTCCTAGATTGGCTAGGTGTCACTTGGGAGCCTCCGACAAGATTGTGGAGTTGAACCAAGAAGTTTGTAAGGGCAAGGAGATCGCCTACTTCGTGAAGATCTACCGCTAGTGAGGCAAGTCCTTCGTGGGCGACGACCATGGTGGGATAGACAAGGTTGCTTCTTTGTGGACCCTTCATGGGTGGAGCCCTCCGTGGACTCGCGCAACCGTTACCCTTCGTGGGCTGAAGTCTCCATCAACGTGGATGTACGATAGCACCACCTATCGGAACCACGCCAAAAACATCCGTGTCTCCAATTGCGTTTGAATCCTCCAAACCCTTCCCTTTACTTTCTTGCAAATTGCATGCTTTACTTTCTGCTGCTCATATACTCTTTGCATGCTTGCTTGATATGTATTGTGACTATTAAACTTGTGCCTAAACTCCACTCAAACTTAAAGAAACTTAAAAATTGCAACTTTGGTACTAAGTGTCTAATCACCCCCCCTCTAGACACCTCTTCTCAAGGTCCTACAAGCCTCCTACTGGATTGATACCTTGGTTCTCAAAAACTGAGGGAAATACTTACGCTACTATGGCTGCATCACCCTCTCCTCTTCGAGGAAAACAAACGCAGGCTCAAGACGTACCAATGACATTAAAGACTATAGAGTGAATGCTTGCCCGTTGCTGTTCTGAGAGACTTCTGGTCTTCAGTAGGTCAAGTGGTTTCTTGTATGGTCGAGTGATTGATTGGTCATGTGACTTCAGGAAGGAGGGGCACCCGAGTGGTTGACTGGTCGAGTGGATTCCACTCGACACCTTTATTGGGCACTCCCTGTTGTCTCTTGAGCTTCTTTGCTTCTAGGGTAGTGACCTTGGGTAGGGTATATAGGTCAAGCATATGACCCTACCCCAGGTCTATATCATCATCATTAGCCCCCGAATGGATTGAGGTCCGAATGGAAAGAAGGTTGAAGTTGATCTTGCTTCGACCATTGTGCTTCACAAGTACTTACGTTTAATGGGAGGCTCATGTTGGAACTTCGGCTTCGCAATCGCCTTTATCGATTCAGAAATTGCCGAGTGAATCTATAACGTCATCCGTCGAGTGTTGTTTTTTACGCGGAATCTTTGGCGCGATTGGTTACGGCATATCCCGGATTTCACGGGATTCAAAATTTCGGGGAAGCGCGCGGGGCGGAGCGTGCCGTGGTAAGCGGGATGGATATATAGGAGCGCCTCGATCCCCACGCCACCTTTTTTGCCACGTACCCAGCGCGTGACTATTGTGGGATTTGACAGGATCGCCTGGGCGCACGCATCAGCCACTCGGAAGTGGGTACTTAAAAGGCGATGGGGCCGAGGCGCCTGCATTGTGTGCGTCCATTCTGCCCCCTTATCCTTTGCTTCTCCACCGCATCCGGCTCCTCCGCTCTCCACGCTACCGCTCCGCCACCATGGTGAAGGACAAGACGGCGGCGTTGAAACGCGAGAAGAAGGCGATGGGAGCGGCGAAAGGCAAGAAGACAAATTGGGGGTCGTCGTCGCGGTCGGCGTTGCCGCCGGGTTGGATCCAGGGCGATTGGATCCGATCCTCGCTCCGGCAGGAAGATTTGGACAAGCTGGCTGAGTCCAGATTGATCGCCAATGGTGCTGCACGGTTGCCGGAGGGGGAGACGGAGCCGCAGCCGTGACCAGGTGAGTGCGTTCTGCTCGCCACCCACATCAACCGTGGTTTCTCGCTTCCTCCGCACCCTTTTTCCGGGGTTTTTTGAACTTCTTCGGAGCCCAACTCCATCACTTTTCTCCCAACACCATCACATATCTTGTTGCGTTCGTGTCCATGTGCAAGAATTTTCTTGGTTGTCGACCGCACTGGGGTATTTTCAAGCACATTTTCACTATCCGCTCTGAGTCGGTGAAGAAAGAAAACACGAGTGACGAGAAAACACACGTTATCCAGATGTGTGGGGGTTTGGATACCCAGAAGAGGAAAAGGAGCTCTTTCCCTTCCATGACCCTTCCTGAGTCGGTCAGGGGCTGGCAGTCGACCTGGTTCTACTGCCAGGACGTTGCCACTCCAGGCCAGTCAACTGGACTTCCCCCTTTTACCTTTGATCATATTCAGACCCCTTCCTCGCTGAAAGTGACCACTGCGGAGAGGGTGGAAACAAACATGCTGGTCGAGAGGGTTGTCCAGTTGATCAATCAAGGCGTCACTGGCATGGATTTGTTGGAGGTATTTCTTTGTCGACGCATCCATCCGCTCCAGGCTCGTGACTCCTATGTGGATGTATTCTGGAGCCAACGACACTGCTCGGGTTCATCCAGAGGAAGTACCGGCGAAGACAGTGGCCCAGTGGTTGAGGAGTATTACAGGAAACAAGGAGAACCCAGAGGCGCCAGGAGAGTCGACCCCTTCAGTGACAGCAACCAGCCAGACAAGGTTTGGTCTCTGCCACCGACTGTATTTGGGTACATCTTCTGTCTTTGAATCCGATTGACTTTCACTCGACTTCTTGTCTTGTAGGTTTATACTGAGATGTACTCGATGCCCAATGGCGAACAAGCTCTGCAGCAAGACCAGGAGGGAGAGGACAGCGCAGAGGAAAGAGGTGATTGGCAATCTCCAGAGGACGAGGACGAAGAGGAGAGGATGAGTCATACGAAAAAGAGATGGTCGACTCACCACCTCGTTCGGAACGTCTATCCAAACTACTCCATGATCCAGCGGGTGGACGCTGTCGGAGTAATGGGCCACGGGTAGGCTGACCCGGGACCCTAGATCTTTCAAGACATCGGGGCAGGCCGCGCCACTTCAGCCGAGTCCCAGCTGGCGACCTCCAGAGAGGCCGAGTCCCAGCTGGCGATCTCCAGAGAAGCCGAGTCCCCGATGACGACTCCAAGGCAAGCCGACTCCAAGGCAAGCCGACTCCAAGGCAAGCCGACTCCAAGCTGGCGACCTCCAGAGAGGCCGACTATGGGAGTCGGCCCATGACACTTCACGAAACCTGATGCGGGGTACAGTCACGACGTGGCCATCCCTCCCTGCCTACAAGGGACCGGCATGGCTACAGTGAGCCGTATCGCCGGGAGATCTCCGGCGAGGCGCGGTACTGTTGCCATGCCTGCCCTGACCTCAGCCACAGTGCGCGACGCACTGTGCCCATGACGCCGGCCTGTACGGCCCGAAGACCGCGGGGCCGCCTGTCAGTGGGTGGACCGAAGGCGGCCAGAGTGCCCGAAGACAGCCCTGTGGGAGTCGGCCTCCCCGGAGTCGGCCGTCCCCCCTCCAGGGCCCCACAAGCCATTAACCAGATTGGATGGGGAATGGCGACAGTGATCGCCCGATAGACGGCGGCACTGTTGCCACGACCCAATGACCAAGCCTGCGTCATCAGGAGTGCCGCACAGTGTCAGGCCTGTCCGCGGGACCCACCAGTCGGCGGGCCCCAGAAGCCGGCGGGAAGGACAGCGGCATGAGAGACAGACGGCTGGGGCCCGCACCCAGCCAGATTACCATTGTACCCCCGGGGGGTAGGCCTATATAAACCCCCCCGGGGCACCCATGCAAAGGGTTCGGACATTGATAGAGATAGACCACATAGCCAAGGAAGGAGAGAACTAGCCCTGCTCTCTCCTGCCTCCCAATACAGCTCCAGGAGCACCATTGTAGTCACCTTGCTTTAGTGACCATGCGGAGACCCCGCAGAGCAGCAGTAGGGGTGTTATCTCCCCGGAGAGCCCCGAAGCTGGGTAAGATTCGCCGGTGTGCATGTCTACGCCTTATCCCGTTTCCAGGCACCGTCGACGTTCTACTCGCCCCCACCATGATAAGCCATCCTTTGGCATATGTCGCACCCAGCCCCTGACATTTGGCGCCCACCGTGGGGCGAGGTGCACCGTCGTCCGGTGATCTGTTCTGGACGGGAACCCTCTTCCTCCCTGGCGAGCGCAGCCAGCCAGGCTTGCCAGATGGAGTCTGCATTGACGCGCTACGCGGCGCTGAGGCCGCCTGCGCCGTGAGCAGCCTCGCCGAACTTGTCGGCGAGGTGCGCCTCTCCGACGAACCTGCATCCGACGCAGGCACGGGCGGCCCTGAGAGCCTTCTCGTGGGCCTCCTCGACCAACTCCATGTCACCGGCGAGCCTGCCGTAGACTTGGAGTCCCTAGGCTCCACCGACCCGATGCTGGTCGACTCCGACGCCGTGTCGCTTGACATTTTCCCCACCAATGTGGTGGTCTACGACGAGCCGCTTCCGTACGAGGAGAGCGGCGGAAGCGCCGTCACGGAGGTGCTCGTCATCAGCCACGGCGAGCACTCCAACGAAGAAGCCCAGGACCCGCTAGCTGCGGCCCTGCAAGACCTAACCGCGCCCATTCCAGAGGACGCAGACGCCGAGACTCTGGAGGCGCGCCGCCTTCAGATCGTCGAAGGCGCCAAGAAGCTGGCAAGCATGAGGCGCTGGTCAGAGGCATACCAGCGCGAGATGGATCGCGCCGTAGGCGGCTCGCCGGCTCCGACTGGGCCGAGCCGTCTAGGTGCGGTCCGGCAGCGCGGCGCAGCCATCGCCGACTTGCTCGGGGCAAAATGCCCCGTGTACGCCACCCCAGCGGAGAACATCCGCGCCGCCCAAGCGGCGACTGACGAGCTGAAGAACTTCGAGGGCGAAGAGCACCGTGTGATGACGGAGCGAGTCCAGCAGCTCCTTGATGCGGTTGCTGCGCAAAATGCGGCCGGCGGCCGCGCAGAAGCGCTGCAGCAGCCGAACGACGACTTGCCTTCCCGCCGAGATCAAGGCGCGACTTCTCGGACGCCGACTGGCGGAGTCCGCGGAAGGAAAGAGAAGGAGCCGGCTGTCAGCCACAGTCGGACTCACATCACCATCGAGCGCGACCAAGACGGCCGCGCGAGAGCAGTAGAGCGGCGGGACGACTACCTGCCTCCCCCACCCAGAAGAGAGCGACGAGTTTCCCCGCCGCCTGTTGAGCATCTGACTCTCGGAGGTCGCCTTGGCCGCCGAGAGGGAGTCGGAGAGAATGACGCCCGCCATCGAATCGACCGACTCCACCGATCCCTGGCACTGGAAGAAGAAGACGAGCTAGGTCCGCCTTGCTTCGGGCCCCGCATCAGAGACGAGCCCTTCCCCAAAGGGTTCACGCTCCCCCGAGACACACCCAAGTACACCGGCTCTGTGAAGCCGGAGGACTGGCTGATAGACTACTCCACAGCCGTCAGCATAGCGAACGGCAACAAGCGAGTTGCCGTGAAGTACGTTCCTCTCATGCTCCAGGGCACGGCCCGGACATGGCTGAACAGCCTGAAGCCCCACAGCATCAATAGCTGGGTCGACTTCACCGAAGCCTTCATCCGCAACTTTACGAGCACATACAAGCGACCTCCCAAGCCGCGCCAGCTCTCCTTGTGCGTGCAAGGCCCTGATGAATCAACACGCGACTACCTCACGCGCTGGGGCGAGCTTCGAAACTCCTGCGAGGGCGTGCACGAGGTGCAGGCCATCGAGTACTTCACCTCCGGGTGCCGAGAGGGCACCCTCCTCAAGCACAGGCTCCTCTGCGACGAGCCAGAAACCCTTGACGAACTGCTAATCATAGCAGACATGTACGCCACGGCCGACTCGTCCATGAATACGGAGATTCAGGTCAACACGGCTGGCAAGGTGACTCCCCAGGCTCCCAGAACTCCGGCTGGAGACACCAGTCGGCGACAGCAATAGAACGACAACAAGCGCAAGGCCCAGCAGCCGACTTCCAACAGTCGGCAGGTCGCAGCAGTTGAAGATCAGCAACCGGAAGGGCAGCCTCCGGGCAAGAGGCAGAAGGGCGGCAAATCCAATTGGCTGCCAACCTTCTCCTATGAGCAGACTTTGGATGGTCCCTGCAAGTTCCACAGTGGTGCGAAGCCGTCAAACCACACCACCAGAAAGTACCACTGGCTCACCAGGATCGCCAAGGGAGACGGCCTCACTCCTCCACCGCCTGCTGGGCCGCCGCCTCTGCCGTCGCCCCAACAGCCGGCGGCTCGGCCAGTCGGCGCGGTACAAGACGAGTTCCCACAAGAGCACGGAGCTTATGTAGTGTTCACCAGTGTGGCAGATGACCGGCGCAGCAGGCGCCAACAGCAACAAGAAGTAAATGCAGTAGCAACAGATGCTCCGGAGTTCATGCATTGGTCCGAGAGGTCTATCAGTTGGAGTCGGGCGGATCACCCAGAGGTGATGCCGAGTCCGGGCTCTTATGCCCTGGTCCTAGGTGCGACCTTGGCCACTGATAGGCGGGCCACCCGCTTTTCGCGAGTCCTGGTAGACGGAGGCAGCAGCATCAACATCCTGTACAAGGACACCATGGGGAAGCTAGGGATCAAGCGAAGACAGCTGCAGAGCAGCCGGACCGTGTTCCATGGAATTGTACCCGGCCTCTCCTGTTTGCCGATCGGCAAGATCCTGATAGACGTCCTCTTCGGAGACAAAGATCATTTCCGCCGAGAGCCAGTCTGGTTCGAGGTGGTGGACTTGGAGAGCCCGTACCACGCCCTGCTTGGCCGACCTGCCTTGGCCAAGTTCATGGCGGTTCCCCACTACGCCTACCTCAAGATGAAGATGCCGAGTTCCAAGGGGATTCTGACCGTAGCCGGCGACTACAAGAAGTCGTCCGCCTACGCGGCCGAGAGTAGTCGGCTGGCCGAGTCCCTAGTGATCGCGGCCGAGAAGCGGCTCCTTGACCGAGTCGTGGCGATGGCCGGAAAGCAGCCAGAGATGTCGCCTGACCCCAAGGAGTCGGAGGCGGAAGGATCATTCAAGCCGGCCAAAGAGACCAAGAAGATACCCTTGGACCCGGAGCACCTAGAAAGGTACGCTGTCATGGGCACGGGCCTTGACAGCAAATAGGAAGGCGAGCTCGTCGATTTCCTCTGTGAGAATAGCGACATCTTCGCATGGTCCCCCAAAGACATGCCTGGTGTCCCGACGGAATTCGTCGCGCACAAGCTACACGTCAGGCTAGATATGAAACCCGTCAGGCAGCCCTTGCGCCGCCTGTCAGAAGAGAAAAGAAGAGTTGTTGGAGAAGAGATAGCCCGGCTCCTGGCAGCTGGCTTCATCATGGAAGTGTTTTTTCCAGAATGGCTGGCAAACCCGGTTTTGGTGCTGATGAAGAACAAGCAGTGGTGGATGTGCATCGACTACACAAGCCTCAACAAAGCCTGCCCAAAGGACCCGTTTGCTCTGCCAAGAATTGATCAGGTGATAGACTCCACAGCCGGATGCGAGCTGCTGAGTTTCCTAGACGCATATTCAGGATACCACCAGATCAAGCTGAACCCAGCGGACAGACTGAAGACCGCATTCATCACACCATTTGGAGCCTTCTGCTACCTGACAATGACGTTCGGTTTGAGGAATGCCGGCGCCACCTTTCAGCGTTGCATGCAGAAGTGCCTCCTCAAGCAACTCGGCAGGAACGCCCACGTCTATGTGGATGATGTGGTGGTGAAGACGGAGAAGCGTGGGATGCTGCTGGAAGACCTCAAGGAGACCTTTGAGAATCTGCGCCGGTTCCAGATCAAGCTCAACCCTGAGAAGTGCGTTTTCGGAGTACCAGCCGGCCAGCTCCTTGGCTTCCTGGTCTCCGAACGCGGCATAGAGTGCAACCCTGTGAAGATCAAATCCATCAAGAGAATGGAGGTACCCAGGCGACTGTTGGATGTGCAGAAGTTCACCGGCTACCTGGCGTCCATCAGCCGATTTATCAGTCGGCTGGGCGAGAAAGCTCTGCGCTTGTATCAATTAATGAAGAAGACCATCTTTTTTGAGTGGAACCACAAGGCGGATGAGGCATTTCTCCAACTGAAGAAGATGTTGACTACTCCCCCTGTGTTGGCGGCTCCGACTCCCAAAGAGCCCATGCTTTTGTACATCACCGCCACCAGCCGAGTAGTCAGCACAGTCATCGTAGTCGAGCGCAAGGAGGAAGGCAAGGCGCTCCCTGTATATTACCTGAGCGAGGTACTGTCGACCTCCAAGCAGAACTACCCTCACTACCAGAAGATGTGCTACGGCGTGCAATTTGACGCCAAGAAGCTGAAGCCCTACTTTCAAGAGCATCCAATCACTGTGGTTTGCACCGCTCCACTCGCCGAGATCATTGGAAGCCGAGACGCCTCCGGACGAGTAGCCAAATGGGCTATAGATCTGGCTCCCTATACCATCTACTACCAGCCCCGCACCGCCATCAAGTCGCAGACGCTGGACGATTTCCTCGTTGACTGGGCCGAGACCCAGTACCTGCCGCCAGCGCCTGACTCCACCCATTGGCGGATGCATTTCGATGGCTCCAAGATGCGCACCGGCCTGGGAGCCGGCGTCGTCCTCACCTCCCATAAGGGCGACAAGCTCAAGTATGTGCTGCAGATCCACTTCACCGCCTCCAACAACGTCGCCGAATATGAGGCGCTCATTCACGGGCTCCGGCTTGCCAAAGAACTCGGCATTCGCCGGATCCTGTGTTATGGCGACTCCGACTTGGTGGTTCAACAATCATCCGGCGACTGGGACGCCAAAGACGCAAACATGGTGAGCTACCGCTTCCTGGTGCAGCAACTCAGCGGATACTTCGAGGGGTGCGAATTCCTTCACGTGCCAAGAAATGACAATGATCAAGCAGATGCCTTGGCACGAGTCGGCTCCACTCGCCAGGCGATACCTTCCGGCGTCGCCCTTCAGTGCCTCCTCAAGCCGTCTATCATGCCTTCACTAGAGTCAGACTCCATCTTTGTGCCGGCTCCTCCAGAAGTAGTCGGATCCGACTCCAAAGCCCCAGCAGACAGCCTCAAGAAAACCACAGTTGAAACCGGCCCGGGGACTCCAGAACCCGGCCCGGGGACTGTGCCAACCGGCCTGGGGACTTCAGAGCCCGGCCCGGGAACTGCGCCAGTCAGCCCAGAGACTCTGTCAATCCAGCAAACGGCCGCAGACTCCAGCCCGCCGCCTCCCAGCCAGCCACCCTTGTCCAAGTCGCTGTGGTAGTAGTTGAAGAGATTGTAGCACCTTCATGGGCGCAGCCCATCCTCAAGTTTCTAGTGAACAGAGAGCTGCCGACAGATGAGATCCTGGCTCGGCAAGTGCAGCGTCGAGCGGCAGCATACACCATAGTCAACAGAGAGCTAGTCAGGCACAGTGTCACTGGTGTCTACCAGCACTGCGTAGAGTCAGAACAAGGCCAAGCAATTCTCAGAGACATCCATCAGGGCGAGTGCGGCCACCATGCGGCTTCAAGGGCACTCGTCGCCAAAGCCTTTCGGCACGGTTTCTTTTGGCCGACTGCCCTGGAAGAAGCTAAATAGCTAGTCCAAAAATGCAAGGGGTGCCAGATGTTCCGCTCCAAGCCACTTCAGCCGGCTTCCGCGCTGAAGAAAATCCCCATCGCCTGGCCCTTCACAGTTTGGGGCCTGGACATGGTAGGACCATTCAAGACGGCCCGAGGTGGCCTAACTCATCTGCTTGTCGCGGTGGACAAGTTCACCAAGTGGGTGGAAGCAAAGCCCATCAAGAAGTTGAACGGGCCGACTGCAGTAACCTTCATCGCCGACATAGCGGTGCGGTACGGCATACCGCACAGCATCATCACCGACAATGGCACAAACTTTGCCAAGGGCGCCTTGGCCCGTTTCTGCGCGACGCAGGGCATCCGACTGGACTTAGCGTCCGTTGCCCATCCGCATTCAAACGGCCAGGTGGAACGAGCAAATGGCCTCATCCTGTCCGGCATCAAGCCTCGACTGGTCGAACCACTCGAGCGATCGGCCGGCTGTTGGGTCGAGGAGCTACCAGCCGTCCTCTGGAGTCTGCGCACGACTCCAAACAAGTCAACCGGCTTCACGCCTTTCTTCCTCGTCTACGGTGCCGAAGCCGTCATCCCGATGGATATAGAGTTCGACTCTCCACGAGTCACCATGTACACCAAAGAGGAAGCTGAAGAAGTGTGCCAAGACGGCGTTGATCTGCTGGAAGAGGGCTGGCTGTTGGCACTCAGCCGGTCCAGCATCTACCAGCAGAGTCTGCGCCAATACTACAACCGCAAGGTCAAGCCGAGATCGTTCCAAGAGGGCGACCTTGTGCTCCGGCTGATTCAGAGAACAGCCGGCCAGCACAAGTTGTCGGCACCTTGGAAGGGTCCCTTCATCATCAGCAAGGTGCTAGGGAACGATGCCTACTATCTGATTGACGCTCAGAAGCCTCGAGTGCGCAAGAGGGACGACTCCAGCAAAGAAACAGAGCGCCCGTGGAACGCGAATCTTCTTCGAAGATTTTACAGTTGATGCAGTATGTATCGCACTACCCCCTTTGTATTAAAATACTAAGACCTTAGGGCCCCCGAGACGAGCTCGGGGACTGCCTTTTTGTTATCTGTATGATAAGAATTGCGCTTCCGAATATGCTACTCTTTTTATCATACCGTCTGGCACCGGGTCCGACTAGTCGGCCCGGGGACTTGCCGTCTTGTGCTATGAAATGCTTCCTGCAGTCGGACAAGTAATGTGTTATGCTCAAGCCGTCTCCTGTCGAAAGCCGCGTTCGCGGAGCGACTGCTGGTAGGTAGAGAACAAGCAAGAACGAGCGCACACATGAAAAAATGGCTAAGGACCTAAAAGCTTATGCGTAGCTCAAGCCGGCTACCAGCCTCCCCCCACAGAGCCGACTCAGGAGTAGTCGGCTCACCGTCTTAGCTTTCATCAAAGACAGCCGACTCTCGGATAGTCGGCCTGTCGCTTTCTAGCCGACTTGTTAAAGAAACTCTAAACGGCCAAGTACTTGCCTTCCCGAAGTAGCCAAGCACTTGACCTTGCGACAGTCCGCAGAGCGGCTGTCCAGCCGGCAAGGCGGCAACTAAAGGAAGACGGCAAAGGAAAAGGTCTAAGGAGCAATAAGCAAGGAAAGGCGGAAATCAGATAAATATTTACATAGGCCCTTGGCCGAATTTTTGAATAGAAATTCAGGATACACCCCGCGGGTGGAATTGTTCGAACCTAACAAGTCTTTCAAAAAATTACTAAAGACAGATAAACAGAGGCGGAAAAAGCAGTCTAGGAGGCAGCCTCTGGGGCCAGAGGATCGGAGGTGACGGCGGTGTCGGGTGCCGGGGCAGTCGGCTGGGCGGTCTCAGCTTGGTCGCCTCCGGCGGCAGTCGCCTTGTCTCCGCACGGCTCGTTGCCGGAGGCGCGATCGGGCTGAGGCTGGCCGCCTGCTCCGTCTTCTGGCGCCTCCTCCTCGCCTCCGTCCTTCGCCTCGTCCTCCTCCTCGGTGCTGGAGTCGATCAACTCCGCCGAGTCTTCGTCATACTCCGGGTTCATCCCGAACCAGTCCGGCGGCACTTCCTCGCTGCCTTCAGTCCGCTTGGGCATGAAGACGTTGGTGTCCGTATACTCGGCGATGGCTGCCGCGCGCTCGACAAGGGCGCCTTCCATGGCCTCCAACTCGGCCTGGGCTTCTGACCGGAACGCGGCCAGACGGTCTAGGTCCAGCCCCAGATACCACGCCTTGACGAACTCCAAGGCCCGGCATGCTCCGGCCCGGGCCGAGGAGCCCTTCCAAGCCTCAAGACGGTCGGCGGCAACTTCCAGCCAGTCGGCGGTCCGACTAGCGGTGCGCAGAGCCGGCATGTCCGGCCACAGGGTGGCAACCGCCTGGGCACCGGCACGCTGAAGCCGGCGCAACAGCCGGTGAGCCGGACGAAGACGGCCCCCAATGCTCAGGAGCTGCTCGTCGATGGTTCGGGGGGCATTGGCGGCGATCACCTCACCCTTCGCCCTTCGCGCCTCCCGAGCAGCCTCGATGGCCAGAGGGACTCCCTGTGAATGACCAGGAAAAAAGTCTGCCAAGACAAAAAAGAAGAAAGTCGGAAAATCAGAAGTCGGCCTGACACATAGTTGGAAGCCCAAAGAAACGAAAGGGACTTACCATCAACGATGTCCTCGAGCTTGTGGTAGCCAGAGGTCAGCATCGCCTCCCTATCAGTCTAGGCGGAGCGCTCGATCTCGAACTCGGCCATGAGGGTGGCCTCCCGCGTCTTGGCCTCGTCCTGCACCTTCTGGAGCAGCTCCCTCTGCTCGGCCAGCTGTGTCGCCAGCAGATCACGCTCTTTGGCGAGCCTGCCGCACTCCTCTTCCTTGGCACGCCAAGCGGTGTTGGCCTCGCCCAGCTGCTCTTGAAGAGCGGCGTTGGCACCTGAAGAACGAAGGAAGAGACAAGAAAGTCATCAGTAAATTAGATCGCCGGGGAGATCCGGCCCGACTGCTTAGCAGTCGGCCCGAATCTCGGGGACTACAGCCCGCGGGTGCGCCAGCGCGCCCCCACGAAGAAGGAAGAAAAGAGCTCACCCCGGCTTTCCACCAAGTCGGCGGTCCGCTTGTTCAGCTCCTCGACATTGCGGTTGAAGGCAGTGGCGCGGAGGTTATGATACTCCTACAAAAAGCCGACAAAGGCAAAGTTAGTATTCGGAGCTCACCAGAGGGAGTTCCGAACCGCCTGCTCAGCAGCCGGCCCGGAACTCGGGGACTACACCCAGTGGGTGCGCTGGCGCGCCCCCACAGAGGAAGACAGGAATCAAAAAAGAAGAAGGAAACGTACTCGGACGGATGTCCGCACGGCCAGATGCGCCCTGGTGCAGACTTGGAGGGCGTCGCTTTCCGCGCGCAGCTTCGCCTGGACATCCAGGAGCGCTTGGTTCAGCGGGACGGTGCCGCCTCCGCGCAACCACCCGGTGGGCGCGGCACTGGAGGCCTCGACGTCCAGACTCGCTGAGCTGGCAGCACCGGTCTCCCGAGCTCGTGGCGCCGAGGTCGTCCTCTCAAGCTGGCGGTGCGCCGGCGCGGCGACTTGAAGAAGCAGCCGTGCCTCGGCCTCGTCCGCGATCGGTGGATCCAACGGGCCCACCGGCTATTTGCCGTGCGGCCTCCCAGACGGTGGCGGAGGCGGCGGAGGCGGCGCGAGGGTGTCCGAGCCTGAAGCCTCGCCGCCCTCCTCCACGAGGGGGTTCTCGGTGCCGACCTCTCCGGTCTGCCCCATGAACTCCGGAGCCGGCGGCGCCGACGACAACGGAGGGACGAGCATCGCTGATCGGCGACCCGCGGCCTCCTCAGCACACCGTTTCGCCGCTGCAGTGGCTTCGGCGTCCTTCAGCTTCTTCTGGGCATTGGCGGCCGCCTTCTCGGCCTGCGCCTTCTCCAGGTGGTTGGCCTCCTCCTCGTTGCGCTTCTCCCGCGCCTTCCGCTGCGTCGCCTACCGAAGGTCGGCGGCGGGATCGACCCGTCGGGTGTTGGCGGACGTCTCTACCGACCCCATGACAGAGGGGACGGCGACTCTCTCAAGGGAGAGGGGGGCTCTGGAGAAGAACGGAGGGAAAATCAAAGAAGCCTCGGACAAGATCCAACGAAGGAAAATAAAAGAGCATAAAGACTTACGCGGAAACTAACGGCGGCTTCTCACTTCCCTTCGGAAGCGGTTGGCCTTCGCGGCCGCCTCCTCCCGTTTGGTCGCGGTGGCCGCCCCCTTGAACTTCTTCGGCTTGCTGCCGGGCGCGCTCGGTCCGGCGTGACGCCTCTTCACGCCGCCTTGGCCGGAGTGGCCGGCCCTTGGCTGGTGGCGTGGGACGACTTCCACGTCGGCATCGTCTTCGGGCCAGTCGACGAAGGTGGCTGAGGGCCTGAAGCCGCCGTCTTCCCCTTCTCCGCCGCCTTCGGCGTCGGCCTCCAATGCCGCCGTCCCCAAGTCGGGGTCGTCAACGTCGCTATCTTCGCGGTTTGGGACGTAGTCGCGGGGCTCTCTCGCGGCGCCGGCTGCGGGCTCCATGAGGGGGTTCTGCCCAGAAGAAACCAACAAGAATTAGAAGCCGGAGTCGGCCGCAAAGAAGACCAAACTACAGAAAGATGCGACTTACCAGTGGAGGGGGGTTGTCGCGCGAGTACGGCTCCTTGCCGAATTGCCAGTCCTTCGTGAACTCGCAGTGCGCGATCTGGTTCACCAAGTTCGCCACCTCCCTGCCGGGCATCTCCTTGGTGCACATCCGACTCGGGTCGTGGCGGCCGCTCATCTGACAGATTATGTGAGGCCGGCCTTGGAGCGGAAGGACTCGGCGCGCCACGAAGGCGGCCAGAAGGTCGGATCCGACGAGGCCCTCCAACTGCAGCAGGACTCAGAGTCGCGCTACGGCGGCGGCTCCGGAGGGAGTCAGCGACTTGGCCCGGTGAGACCAGCTGGGGAGCCTCCCAGTTAGGGGGGCCGGGTTGAAGGGCGGCAGGTTGACCCAGTCGCCGTCGGTGGAGAGGTTCTTCACGTAGAAGTAGGAGTGGTGCCACATCTTCACCGACTTTATCGGCGAGATGGGAGGGAAGGGGTTGTCGGCCGTCGAGCGCCGCACCGCGATGTAGGTGCCGCACTGAGCCGGCGCGCCGGCGGCTTGCGTACCAAGCTTCGAAGAGAAGAATTCTCCCCACAACTCGAGGGTGGGGAGAACACCGAGGAAACCTTCGCACAGAGTGGCGAAGGCGGAGAGCAACACCACCGCATTTGGAGTAAGGTGGTGCGGTTGAAGGTTGTGGAACTCCAGGAACGAGCGGAAGAAACCGCTCGCCGGCAGCCCCAGCCCGCGCATGAGGTGCGAGTAGAAGACGACCCGCTCGCCCTCCTCCGGCGTGGGCCGGGTCTCTCCCGCCGGCGCGGGGCGGGCGCGCACGAGGTCCGCGCTGGGGAGATGGCGGGTCCGGCGAAGGAACCCGATATGTTCCGCCTCCACATCCGAACCGTCCCACACGCCAGAGCGCGTGGCAGGGGCCGCGGCGGAGGAAGAACTCATCGCCGTGGTGTGAGGTGCTCTTGCTCGCGGCAGAGGAAGAACTCATCGCCGTGGTGTGAGGTGCTCTTGCTCGTTACGGAGGAAGAAGAGAAGGCAGGAGAGTGGGGGAGAGGATGCGCGTGCGATGCCGCC
Organism: Triticum dicoccoides; assembly: GCF_002162155.2. Lineage (NCBI taxonomy): Eukaryota > Viridiplantae > Streptophyta > Magnoliopsida > Poales > Poaceae > Triticum > Triticum dicoccoides. The sequence continues at coordinate 77,694,958 of NC_041389.1, read as the reverse complement.
CCGCTCCTCTCTGCCTATTTATAGCCCCGTGGGCTGAGGAGCCGAGGGGGCGGGCGTGGGATTAACTGCACACGAAGCCCCACGCCGCCCCATGATTTACCCCACGAAGTTACTGCACGCAGTAACGACGTGGGGAAGCCAACCGTTCGCGACCGCTGCGGATCCGTTCAGATGCCAAGGCGCGGTAGTGGCGGGCCCCGCCTGACGGCCCGTCCCGTTGGGCGCGTGGGTGAGCGGACTATCCTCCCCACGTGGCGCCATGCGATAGGACCGCCTCGATGGCAGTAGGGAAGCGTATCCAATACGCCGCCTGATTTCCCGCCACGACTTACCAACAGCGACCCCTCGCTGAACAAATACGACTTCAGCGAGTCGGCCAAAAAGAAGACGACGGCCGAATCTCAGAGTCTGCGCTGGGAAGTTGAAACTGTTGAAGCCCCAGGAGGCGGCGCCCGCAGGGCTTCACCAGTTTTGGGGACTACTGTCGGAGTAATGGGCCACGGGTAGGCTGACCCGGGACCCTAGATCTTTCAAGACATCGGGGCAGGCCGCGCCGCTTCAGCCGAGTCCCAGCTGGCGACCTCCAGAGAGGCCGAGTCCCAGCTGGCGATCTCCAGAGAAGCCGAGTCCCCGATGACGACTCCAAGGCAAGCCGACTCCAAGGCAAGCCGACTCCAAGGCAAGCCGACTCCAAGCTGGCAACCTCCAGAGAGGCCGACTATGGGAGTCGGCCCATGACACTTCACGAAACCTGATGCGGGGTACGGTCACGACGTGGCCGTCCCTCCCTGCCTACAAGGGACCGGCATGGCTACAGTGAGCCGTATCGCCGGGAGATCTCCGGCGAGGCGCGGTACTGTTGCCATGCCTGCCCTGACCTCAGCCACAATGCGCGACGCACTGTGCCCATGACGCCGGCTTGTACGGCCCGAAGACCGCGGGGCCGCCTGTCAGTGGGTGGACCGAAGGCGGCCAGAGTGCCCGAAGACGGCCCTGTGGGAGTCGGCCTCCCCGGAGTCGGTCGTCCCCCCTCCAGGGCCCCACAAGCCATTAACCAGATTGGATGGGGAATGGCGACAGTGATCGCCCGATAGACGGCGGCACTGTTGCCACGACCCAATGACCAAGCCTGCGTCATCAGGAGTGCCGCACAGTGTCAGGCCTGTCCGCGGGACCCACCAGTCGGCGGGCCCCAGAAGTCGGCGGGAAGGACAGCGGCATGAGAGACAGACGGCTGGGGCCCGCACCCAGCCAGATTACCATTGTACCCCCGGGGGGTAGGCCTATATAAACCCCCTGGGGCACCCATGCAAAGGGTTCGGACATTGATAGAGATAGACCACATAGCCAAGGAAGGAGAGAACTAGCCCTGCTCTCTCCTGCCTCCCAATACAGCTCCAGGAGCACCATTGTAGTCACCTTGCTTTAGTGACCATGCAGAGACCCCGCAGAGCAGCAGTAGGGGTGTTATCTCCTCGGAGAGCCCTGAAGCTGGGTAAGATTCGCCGGCGTGCATGTCTATGCCTTATCCCGTTTCCAGGCACCAGCGACGTTCTACTCGCCCCCACCATGATAAGCCATCCTTTGGCATATGTCGCACCCAACCCCCGACAGACGCGGAAAGACCGTGGCCTCGAGCACCCAAACTCAGAAGCGTACCCGGACTTTGACTCCGGAGCTGACGTAGAAAGTTGCCAAGCAGCCCAAGGTCGTCCCCTCAAAAGCTCGGAAGACTTTGCCCAAGATTAAGATGGATGTTCCTGTTTCCTCTGGGTGAGTGTTCTTTCTATGTTTTCTTCCATCGACTGACTCTTCTGATCTGACTGAATGGATCATAAACTTTTCCAGCCCAGCCTCCGCCACGACTAATATGGACGTTGAAAAGGCCCCAGGTCACGAGGAAGCCGATGACGTGGCGACTTCCAGAGCTAGTAAGTCCGCTCGACTCGAATTTATTCTGTCGATTGAATTGTCGGTCAGATGAATTTCTGATGTTTCTTTTTGTTGCAGCTCCACGAGATGTTGTCATGCTTCCTGATGATGATTAAGAAGAGGTGCCTCTGAGGGAGAGGAGGAGAAGGGGCAAGGGATCAAGCGGGAAAGCGCCCGAGGTTCAGGTCCCTCAATCGACACTGCTGCTTGAGACGGTGGTCGAATGATCCGGAGATCCGGCTCGGACCAACGTCACTTTCACTAACCCGCTGTGGACTGATCGCCCATCAGGGTCGATTGTTCAGACCCGTGCTGCTCCAGTACAACTCCATGCATCCGACCCAGTGGTTGCTTCGACTGCCTTGCCATCATCGCTCTTTACTGCGTACCAAACTCCAGACAACTCGCCGAGTGATGCCAGGGAGGCTCTTCTCCAAGTGAATCTTGTGATGGAGCAGATGAATGTGGTGCACGAAACTAGTCAGGTGGGTTATAATGCCAGCACCGCTCTGCAAACCTACGTCAAGGTTAGTTGATTCCCGACTGATCTTTTGAATAATGAAAACTGTCGTTGTTGCTTCGCTGCTCATATGGTGCTCTTAGATGAGCTCCTTGGAACTTGTTATGTGCATGTACTATCATGGGTCTGTGTTTCACATCCAATTACCCCACTGGGGTGTGTCTGTCTTAAAGTTGTATAGGTCTTCCACTTGAGTCGACTTGGGTTGAGTCGAGTGTTTTTCCAAACCAGTGGGGGCACGCAGAGTGCACCCACAGGGTGTAGTACCCGAGACCGCGGTCGACTGTTTGCACTCGGTTGGGGTCTGAGAATCTCCCTTTTTATTATTATTACTCATGCTGGGCAGACCATGCCGAGTGTTAAACCAAACCAGTGGGGGCATGCTAAGTGCACCCACTTGGTGTAGTCCCCGAGACTACTGTTGAATCTTTGGTTCAACGGTAGTCTTAGAGCAACTTTCACTGTGATTGTCCTTTGTTTCTTTCGACTGATATATCTTATATGCTGACTGCAGAGGTCTTGTGATCTTGGGGCTCAACTTTCTGAACTAAACAAGAAGCAAATCAGCCTCAATCTTGATCCAGAACTGGCCAAGAAGAACCTCAAGACTGCTCAGGACGAGGTAGCTATCATGGGAGGTAACCAATCGTCAACTGTCCATCTTGCGACTCGCACTTCTCCGTGTTTTTCCTTTTAGTCTCTGTGAACCGAGTGATTTCACTCGAATAGATGGGCGTAGTGAAAACCGTCAACTTCAAGCTCGTTTGAGGAATGTTATTTCTTTAGAGAAAATGAAGCAGACTCTAGAGAAGAAGGATCAGGATCTTCCTGCTGCCCAGAAGGAGGCGCGGGAAAAAACTGCGCTTGCTGACAAGATGCTGGCTTCAGTCAGGAAGTTAGAAGAGGAGAACTCTAAGCTGAAGGCCGCTGTCTCTGAGGCCAATCGGGAGGTCGAGCAACTGAAGAAAGACAAGGACAACTTGACTGATGAGGTCGGAAACCTCAAGGCCAAGAAGGGTGAGCTAGAATCTTTTCTGGACAGCTTGCAGCAAAGCTGGTCCTGAAGCTTGAAGGTACTACTATTCGACTAATTTGTTGTTGTCGATTGACATGTCTTGTCATACTGTCGACTCACTACTTTTTTTGACTTTGCAGAACTTTGTCAGGACTTGGAAGTAGAGACTGGGTGGGTCGAGATGGGTCTCAACCCCATAAATTGTCCCATCAAAGATGATGTTGCAACGAATGTACTGCGGTTGGACTCTCGCATGGACAGTGCGGTTGCTTATCTTGCCCGACTGAAGGAGGCGATGACTCAGGTTGATGCAGAACTCTGGCCTCAGGCGGATCTCTCACAAGACCTTGAGTCTCTGATGGCTCGACTGAATCAAATACCTGACCGAGTGCAAGAATGGAAGAAATCATCTGCTCGCTACAGCGCTGACGTTGCCCTGTCATTGGTTCGAGTGCACTGCAAGGATGTCAGAGAAGACAAGCTGGCGGAGCTCAAGGTTGTGAACACCAAAAAGCACACTTTCTAGTCCTTCATGGACACTTTCCTTGACGCCGCCACTCGCATCGCAGACAACATTGACCTTGACAGTTTCTGCGATCCAGCAAGTACTTCTCCTGACGAGTGATCAAAACATTATGCCCCACCTTTATTTGCCTCAGAATGCCGAGTGATTATGTAATCGTTAAACTCTTTCAGGCTTGATGCCTGAGTACTTCTGCCTGCTGCGGTTCTGAACTTTTGCAGGGTTTATCTGAACTTGAATTCTTTTGAATATCATGACTTTTGTTCTAGTTTTGAACTGTTTCTGATTGTCTTTCAGTCCCGAGTGGACATGATCTTCTCGCTCTTTGCCGAATGAAAAGTACATTGTACTTGTGACAGAGCTCAGACGCGGTATTCAGTCGACACCTCGTCGTCTTTGCGGATAGGGACGGTACATTGTACTTGTGGCGTAGCTTAGAGGTGGTGTTCAATCGACACCTCGTCATCCTTGCGGATAAGGAAGGAGCGTACGTTGTATTTGTGGTGTAGCTCAGAGGATATTTGCGACTTGGGCGATTACGGGGTCGCCACTAAGCCCCCAAGTGGGAGGATTGCTCTCCACTCAGAATATTTTTAACTTAGGCGATTACGGGGTTGCATCTAAGCCCCCGAGTGGGAGGATTTCTCTCCACTCGGAATGCTTTTAACTTAGGCGATTGTGGGATCGCGGCTAAGCCCCTGAGTGGGAGGATTATCTCCACTCGGAATGTTTTTAACTTAGGCAATTACGGAGTCGCAGCTAAGCCCCCGAGTGGGAGGATTGCTCTCCACTCGGAATGTTTTTAACTTAGGCAATTACGGGGTCGCAGCTAAGCCCCCGAGTGGGAGGATTGCTCTCCACTCTAAATGTTT